>NC_134403.1:296147103-296447103 GCF_038048845.1 Mixophyes fleayi | reverse complement strand
TTTGATTAAAACAATTGAATCTAAAATGTAGGAATAAAAAAAATGGATTATAATATATATATGGCCAACTTAAGTTATGCAATTATTTATATTTGTAAATTTGTGGCACCTAACCTCATGTATCAAATTCCTATTTTTCTGTAAATTTAAGCTTGCGAGCAGGGCACTCTTACCTCTTTGTATGTTTATTAATACCCAGTCTTGTTTTATTAGTGTTATTAATGCTGTGTAAATAAATAATATCTTTTCCTTTAGTTTCCAGTATATTAATAAATAACTCTTGCATGTGATGTTAAATGAAGCATCTTTTGTACTTGGTTCAACTTTATATCCACATAACTAAAGGCAAATCATCCATAACATACCTTACCAAATCTGTGTACCTCAACAGATGTTCATTTTGAGACATTCCTTTAGTAAACTCACTTAGTTGCCCTGCATGTGTGATTTAGTTCACAAAGAAAAAGTAGAGAGTAGAAAACGTGTATATTAGGGGCACTCTATGATTGTTTATTTATATAAAACATACATTTTAATAGTTCATTTAAAACGATAGTAGAGTCCCAAAATAGTACCTTAGTACCACTAGTAGCGAAATAAAACCAAAATAATAATCAAAATAAATTTGTTAAAAAGACAGAACCAACTGCCTAGCCTCGCTGTGTAATGTGTTTTACAATTCCCTTAATTATATTATATCTGGGTAATATCGATCATCATGCTGTCCAGGTGTCTGGCATAATAAGCAGTTTAACCAAATCAGTATAGGCACTATTAGAAGTGCAAGAGAGATGAGCTATATCATTACAAACAGTTCCTATTTGCGTACATATGATGTTATAAATCTTATTCAAATAGATTATATCCTTTTAATACTTTATTGATGGAGGGAGAAACAATTTAATAAAGTTGAATACATAACATTTGGGACAGAATCAAAACCATCATATTTTCTTTTATAAGATAATTAGGTCTAGATATTCTAATATAGTAAGAGTTGGTAACGCGATTATATTACATCCCGTTGTACACAACTGTGATCTCCTTTGTCGCAGAGAACACCAAAGTAGCTACCATCCAGTATCACTCCCTAATGAAATTGGTATAGTGTCCCTCTCAGGACTACAAACAATTCCTAACGTGCTGACTATAACCACGCTCCCCATGAGTCACATATGTAAGCAGCACAGCGAGGCGAACGCCGACGCGCTTTAACAAGCGAGTAAGCGGAACGCGCGTCGGCGTTCGCCTCGCTGTGCTGCTTACATATGTGACTCATGCTGCCGCTATGTGTATAAACTAGGGAGATATGCTATAATATATTAAGGGGCTATAATATAACAGAGGGGGTCTGATACTACATGATCACCTTACCCCACAGCTTTGTCTAGAGGGGAGCGTGGTTATAGTCAGCACGTTAGGAATTGTTTGTAGTCCTGAGAGGGACACTATACCAATTTCATTAGGGAGTGATACTGGATGGTAGCTACTTTGGTGTTCTCTGCGACAAAGGAGATCACAGTTGTGTACAACGGGATGTAATATAATCGCGTTACCAACTCTTACTATATTAGAATATCTAGACCTAATTATCTTATAAAAGAAAATATGATGGTTTTGATTCTGTCCCAAATGTTATGTATTCAACTTTATTAAATTGTTTCTCCCTCCATCAATAAAGTATTAAAAGGATATAATCTATTTGAATTAGATTTATAACATCATATGTACGCAAATAGGAACTGTTTGTAATGATATAGCTCATCTCTCTTGCACTTCTAATAGTGCCTATACTGATTTGGTTAAATTGCTTATTATGCCAGACACCTGGACAGCATGATGATCGATTTTACCCAGATATAATATAATTAAGGGAATTGTAAAACACATTACACAGCGAGGCTAGGCAGTTGGTTCTGTCTTTTTAACAAATTCATTTTGATTATTATTTTGGTTTTATTTCGCTACTAGTGGTACTAAGGTACTATTTTGGGACTCTACTATCGTTTTAAATAAACTATTAAAATGTATGTTTTATATAAATAAACAATCATAGAGTGCCCCTAATATACACGTTTTCTACTCTCTTTTTCTTTGTGAATATTAGCCCAACGTGTGTAGGGTGCACCAACCCAGTCATATGATAACAAATATTACAATAATAGACTGGGTATATGATTATCTGGTGCGTCGGTATATCTCTTTCTGAATATGTGTGATTTAGTGCATCATTTAAAACGCACACGATGGTTAAAAATGTCTCTATTTTAATATGCCAGAACCTATATTTTAGAGTCACATTGAAAAGAAGGTTACATAATTATCCGTAGTAAAACAGAACTGCTGCTAGTTTCAGGTTGATGGTGTGTATTGTTCAAAGGCAGGAAGGACACAGCTTTAGGATTGTGTAAAATCTGACACCTTGTATCAACATGAAAGTGCTATTTGTTCTAAAAACCCTAATAAATTATTTTATATTAGAAGGCTCAAGTGGGATTTTATTCCCAAGCAAGTAAAATGATCCTCTTTATTGCTGGAAGACTTACTAGCCTGTTACATACTGTAACTAGAAACGTGTCACCACAAATATTCCCCTTTACCCTTGGTTTGGAGAATAAGTGTATACAGAGTAGAGGCAGACTTTCTGTACCACTGATGGAAGTTGGTTCCAAAATAAAATATATATATATATATATATATATATATATATATATATATATATATATATATATATATATATATATATATATATATATATATATATATATATATACACACACATATACAGCCATCTACATAACCATAACATGGTGCCTTTAATGAAAATGGTTAGGCCTCATACTCGGAGAGGTAAAATTTCATAGATCTGCAATAAACTTAGTTCTGGCCTCATTCCATGCTTTCAGCCATGACTTTATATCAAAGAGTTCTGTATATTTGCTGTCCTGAGAGTTGACACAAAGCCAGTCTCAGGCTGCAATTAAATTTAATGCAGAGAGCTAGCAAGAACAGGGACCTAAACCAGAATGAACAAAATAACAAACTCCACCTGATAATATAAATATATGACTGAAAATCAGAGAGAAGCCAAAATGACAAATCCATGTATTCTGAAAAAGTTGCAGCAGGGTATGTATGAACAAGCCAGTAATTTAACCTAAAAGGTGAGAAATCCACATTTGTATGCGTAGCCTATAACAGAACAATTGCAATTATGTAAGTGGCAACAAGAAGATAGTCTATATAGATCCATTATTCAGCAGTTAACTACTCACAATTTATATGCATAATTGAAAATAAAGTCTCACTACAACTTTAATGACATGATTTACCATTTTTGTTCTTGAAGAACTATTATTTATTATGCCAGTAACTGCTCTTATACCACAGGTAGCTTTAAAAGATGTAAGACAATGACAGCTGCGTATAGATGCATTTTCATAAATGGTGGTGTTGTCTCTAAAACTCCAATTGGGTTACAGTGCACAGCACATGAGCAATTTGACAGACTGCCATAAAACTCCATGAAAACAACAGTATTCATTCTTTAACAGATGGAATTGCAAACTCTTGCAGCAACAATGCCTTAGTCATTCTTATCCATAATGATAAAGTTATTAACCAAACTTAATGTTCATGAATCATTGGGAAAAAGTAGCCAAGTAAAAAGGCTTGCAGTTAGTTAGCTATTTGATACACATCTACAGCCTGTAGTATTAGTACCCAGCATTACTAGCAGCAGTGTAAAGAGAAGTGTTACAGTAGAGAGGCAACATGTTTGTGTCCACTGTGTTCATTACAGTAGTGTCAGTAGACACCGCTCAACACTATTATTTTCTACTTAATTTTTACCAGCTGTTGACTACAATAAGTACATACTCTGTCCATACTAGCAGTAACTGCTACAACATACAAGACTTTTTTGTGATATACAAAATCAGAAAGACCCCACGCTCTACACAGCGTTGAAATGCATTAAACCATGTATTTCATGCTCACTTTTACAGAATTGTATAAGTGTATTCATTAACATGTCTCAAAGCTTCCCTACTGTACTAAGTATACTTCATAAGTGTCCCCATAGAAATCCACTGTAGATATTGTCAAAATTCACCCAAAGCGAACATTTATTAGAAAGTGTGTGCATATAACACAGGTCCGTTTACTTACTTTATTTTCTGGCCTGACAGAATTGAAGCCCGGTTAACAGCACGATGGTCAGCATCGCTGGGACCATGTGTACCATTACAACCAAGGACCTATCTATGTGGAGTTTGTGGACCTCATTTAGAGTTGGGCACATAGTCCTTCTTAGGCGCATCGACCAAAAAAAACCACTATCACGCATTTGCAGCAAGCACCATATCCGTCTGCAACTTGGACGCAATTTACACTTGCAACAGCTTGCGACTCCCTACGGGGGAAATGGCTGAAAGCGGAATTGTAAAGGTGTGTCCATGTAAGTAAATACTACACGTAGTAAGGCACCGACGCAACACACCAAAAAAGGGCTAAAAATGTGCGGCAGGAATTAGGTGGCGCAAGTAGTTAGCTAGCTGCAGGAACTGCTTGCAGCTCGGTAGGATATTACGAGTGGGACGCAACTGGGGTTGCTTGCCACTCGTAATACCCTACCAAGCTGTGGCACACTCCCACTCCTCCACGTCTTAGACGCACATTAGGTCCGACTCCAAATGAGGCCCTGTATTTTCTCCCTGTGTTTGCGTTATAGCTGTTAATAAATAGGCTTACAGAATGTGTGTTATACACTTAAAATTATCACTTGTGTTCACAAGGCCTTAGAGTTGATGAAAATAAATATTAATTTATTGAATCTGTCTCTACCAAACTACACAATGTGGCTTGCAAAATCATGAAATAAAGGCAGTTTAAATATTGATATATTTCAAGTAGCAGTGTATGCTTTTAATTAAAAAGTAATAAATGAAAACACCAAATAAAAAAAATACATTTTAAATATACAGAATTATTGTATACTTTTTACTAAAGCTCTTGATAAATATGCCTTATTTGTGGCTTTGCAGAAACAAAGAAGTACATATATAGTTGCATTTAGTTTATTATTACTTACTTAAGAAAATAGGTGGAAGCATATGGTTTTGCATATCTAAATAACACAGACATGTAACATACAGGTATTAAATTTTCAATAAGAGAAGGGTAACTGTATTGACATATGTTGACTTTGAAATTCATGACATTCCTAAACTGCTGTTATAGAAAGTCATCATCACATCATTCCATATAGATCATTATATACTGGAAAATTACTATCGCCAATTCTTGTGTATTACAAACTTCAAGTCTGACCTCTACAGGCTGGTAATTGCAATCAATCTGCATTAGTGTGGAATGGTGTATATTTAATAGTGCTTACTGACAGCCTGTGCACTAGACCAAACAACACTATCATTTTGTGTCGTTATGGTCTGGTGGATACAGATAAGAAAAAGCCTCACCCAAAGGTCACCTTAAACAAGGACCAACTAATTTCACCTCAATGGAAATAGCTTTTACCACCAACACATTTCTCCTCCACTGAGACTAGCTGACATTTTTATTGTTATATCTCATAAAATACATATCCTATGTAATCCCCAGCAATAAGTTAATGAATAATAGAATTATATATTTTTTACTTATGTAATAGGGTCAGGGGTCATAATGATGAGGCCGTGCTAAACTCATGTCAGTGTATCCCACCATAACTACTCGTAGAAAAAGTTGTCAATTTAAGGTCCAATGTATGATAAAAAGAGTTACATTAGAATTAGCAATCACAACGCTATAGACTTAACACACACAAACACAAAGGCACTGATCTACCACTAAATCACTGATCTACCACTAAATGATATGTATCTGTGTGCACAATGAAGAGTCCAGTGATATATTTATCTTTAGTTGAAGACAGCAAATGGTTTATGGTTTTGATAACACAAATATTCTCACTAAAAGGGATTATTATCACACACACACACAACTTTGCTGACAAATGAGCACATCGGTACAACATGTCCTCATAATGTTTAACACAATTTAGTAAAAGCTGTCAAATGACTGATGCAGACAGCAAACTCCTGAAGTGCCAACTCGGGTTACATAAATCGGCTGGATTCTAAATACTGATCATAACCACAAATATGTTAACAAACTGGCCATTGTCCGCTGCCTGCATCCCTTCTGTTCCCACAAACCTACAGCAGAGGTTCCCATAGTTACCCGGCATGTCTATTTACCACCTAAGCGATCAAAGCAGGCACACAGCACACACAATAAGCTGTGCCAGGCTTCCTACAGAGTAAATGCCCAACCACTAATTAACTAATACACTTTTGCATATGGATGCATTACTCAGATTCCCCTTTCCAATAAACATCTCTGTCACCAGGGTGTACTCTGCACGTAATTGCTGATCATAGGAGCATAAATCACTTGTATATCTTAATAAACATCACGAGACGCACTTAATATAATGGCAGTTGTTAAAAATTCCACAGTTGTTAAAAATTCCGAGCATTCAACAGAGTTGTGAGTGATGATACTTCGGCATGCACAACACAGGAGTGTCAGGTTGTTTAGATGTACGTATGCATTAGACACATTTTTATAAGGCTCTATCACTGGTTACTGTAATCACTGAAAGTATATCACGCGGATTCTCTGTGTGACAGTTCCCTGATTGAAACGCTTAAAAAGGAGAAACTGTGTAAATTCTGCACTTTTCCAACAAAGATTCATTTACATAATCTCAATGCAGCGAAAAGGAGACAATGACTATTCACTCTATGGGATCTCATTTAAATCCAAACAAAGCAAGTCATTGATCAATAAAAGTTGCAAATAACTTTCCCGATTACAGATCACATGCGTGCAGCGGACTGACATTCGCAAGCTGCACCTAGCTCATAGTTCCCAGCCCAGCACATGTACCATACCTGAGTCATGGTTAGAATCCCATAATCCATACAGCTATGCAATACAATAATGTGTCCTCGCTAAAACGGTGCAGATTGTTGGGGCTCAGGAAGAGAAAGAATCCATCAGCTCATTCCTTTTGAATAATGTTCCTGCACTTTGAGACTTTTTTGGTGGGACAATATGAAGTTTTGCAGGAATCTTGTCCCCTTCTCAGCCTATGGGAAGTGAGAAGCAGGGAGAGGCAGCTGTCCGCCTCCACTTCAAACCACTGCTCCGACTGTGTGACTCAGGGCCAGCAGAGAGCTCGTCCAATCTGGGCTAGTGGGCGTGGTGTGCTCTGTGAGGCGGATTATACGGATTAACCAACTGGGTGCTGAGAGTGGATGCACAGACATCGCTCACATTTTCTATTTCAGGAAGATTAAGGGTTAAAGAATTTTAACGGCATTCACTATACAACATATTTTTCTTTTACACTGTCAATCAGAGTAACAGACAAAACATACAAGCGTCGTTTTTACATGATAGCAGCTAGTTTCACCATGCAGTAAATCAATTATGCAAACAAAGGGGATGGATAGGAGTTAATTCATGTTACTTAGAATGAGTTTTTTTTTTGTTGCCAACACTTATCTTCATTGATCACCTTATCTTTCCAGATGGAGGGGGGGTTGGGGGTTATCTCATTACCCACTTTATCACAAGAGCTGGTTTTGTTTAAGGTCAGTGATTGTATTGTTTGCTCTAGTACCCAGTGACTGTATAGTGGAATTAATGTTTGCGGAAGAGCTTCCTGTATATTTAGTCATACACATCGTTCTGTTGAATGAATAGAATTGTTCTTTGCTTTTGGTAATCTGTCATAGTTGTAATTTTAACATAAATTTCCTGTGACCCTTTGCGGCTGAACAGGTACATGTTACTATATCATAAGTAGCAGGGCCCTAACTAAGGCTGTGCGAGAGGGGTGACCGCCCAGGGCGTAATGCTGAAGGGGGGCGCAGTTACAGTTTATAAATATTCAGTTTGTTTGGTTAAAATTGAGGGCTAGGGTGTTTTCCCTCTTGGCCCTGGTGCTAATATTTTAAGTTACAGCTCTGATAAGTAGAGATGAGCGGGCTCGGATATCTGAAATCCGAGCCTATCTGAACGTTGCCGATCCGAGCCGGATCCAAGACAGATCCGGGTATTTTCCGCCAATTGCAAAACTGAAACCGAGGCTCTGAGTCATAATCCCGCTGTCGGATCTCGCGATACTCGGATCCTATAAATTCCTCGCTAGCCGCCGCCATCTTCACTCGGGCATTGATCAGGGTAGAGGGAGGTTGTGTTAGGTGGTCCTCTGTCCTGCTATATCTCGTGCTGTGCTGTGCTGGGGAAATAACAATGCCCTTAGAAGGGCACAGCACAGCACGAAAAATGTAAAAAAAAATTATTATAAAAAAAATAAATTTTAAAAAAATATCCAAAAACAATCCTGCAGTATAAGTCCATTGGTACTGCAATATTACAAAGTTCCCTGATTCTGCAGAATAGACTGGGAATTAGTGGAAATGATTGTTATTGAATGGTATTGAGGTTAATAATAGCGTAGGAGTGAAAATAAACCAAAAAACTTGATTTTAACACTTTTTATGTTTTTTTTAAAATAAATCCAAATCCAAAACCTTTCATCAGGTGTTTTGCGAAACAAATCCAAACCCAAAACCTCAAGCAAATTCGAATCCAAAACACAAAACACGAGACACCAAAAGTGGCCGGTGCACATCCCTACTGATAAGTAGTACTGTGTTTTAATTGTATTTTATTTTATTTTATTTTATTCAAGCTAGAACATTTAAGCTAACCACCAAAATAACATTTTGCCATATGTGGTGGCCAAATTAAATGAGATTAAGCTGTTTGGTCCCTTGGGCAGAGCGGCGAATCAATTCTCATATAATAGGGGACCTGTAAGTGTGGTTGTAAGATGACCTCAACCACGGGCCAATAGGATGCATATGTAGTCATCTTCCCTCCGCATTTCTCAACATGCCTCAGTGATCTGATTAATTTTGATAATGGACCACATTGGTCGATATCGGCTGCAGTGTCGCATGTGTGGCCAGTATTACCATAATGCCAGCCTAACATTAATGAGGTCTCCTAAAGAAGAATGTTAAGGGTGTGGAGCTTACACACACAATTCTTTATTAATATATGTAAACATAGTTCTAAAAAATAAATTTGCACAACTATGTTATAATTTTGCTCTTTAAAAAGCTGATTAGTGAGAGCACCATCAGATGTAAGAATATGGTTGAGCCACTGGTGTGACATCACACTGAGCTAAGATATCGCAGTGGCTAAACTACAGTTATCCTGGGCACACACTACAGGTTTTTCAACCAATTATCTTGCTAATCACACAATAAACAATTGTTAAGTCCGATATCACATTAGTGGGTACGCTCCAAAGATGAACGAGTATCGTTCCAAAGCACATTGTATTGTTTGATTAGATTTTTAAACAGGACTAAACATCTTGTTCAATGATGGTACAATGTCGTTCCAATTCTGCAGTGTGTATGCACTCACGACCGGCAGTGTACATGGATCTCTATGGAGTGTGCAGAGTCACAATCTTTTTATCAGTTGGTTATGAGAGATGAAGAACACAGATCTGAAGGTAATCATGTAGGTGTGTACACGTACATCTGCATGCTCATCAGGACTTTCATTCGTCTGTAAAATCATTACAGAAATGGCATCTGCAGTAATTTTCTGTAGTGTGTACCTAGCTTTAGCCCTGACTGCTCTAGTTAAATATGCCATCACTTAAAACCAAGTGAGCTTTTGAAGGCACTCTCATGCTTGTTTCTAAAAGGTTGGTAGTCTTTTAAATAGCTACCAATGTGGTTTGTCATGTTTAAACCAGAAACAACAAAGCTCTGAGCCTGTTTAATAGTGTTTTCTTTTAGTATGTTTCTTAATTACCTTAAAAAAAAATGTTAAGAAAATGACTTTGTTAGCCTCTCAACTACATGACCATAAAATTCAAACTGCCATCTTAACAAGGCCATTAACCTGTTCTCTAACTAACAGATCTACACAATAAATGTTCTAAAGAAAAGGATGCCTGGATTCTGAGGGGCATACTACACAATGCAGACTGTCCAGCATGTAAAGGTCATAAATAACTCTTATATTCCGAAATCAAAACAAGGTTGAAGTTAAACAAACAACAAAAATCAAGGCCGGTATAAAAATATGTGTGCCTTAATATATTCCTTGTAACATAACATCACAGATACAGATAACCTCCGAGGGCGGGTTCAACCATGTACCGGGGCCTGGGCCTCCACTGGAAGCCAGCAGTCAGGATTTTGTTTCTTTTTCACTCGTATTTTTTAATAATTTTTTTTCCAGCAGATGGCGCGTGTATGCTCATCTATGGGTGAGGGGAGGGTCCAAAGGTTGCTGTACTGGGGCCCCCAATTCCTCTTGACAGCCATGCTTACATCTCTACTGTAGCTGATGCAAGTGATACAGCAGAAAAACACGTTACCTAGAGATGCCCAAAACTTAAATCGGACACTGCTGCGTGCTCTCTAGCTTGGCACGCTCTTACTGTACATTGTCTACATGCATGCACCCAGTCTCCTCCCTGTTTCGCCCCAGAAATCGTAGGCTGTAGTAAGGGTTGGATACACTTGCGTTCTCTGGCATATAGTTAGTTTCTGCTCATGGGCAGAGCAATTTAATAGTGAGATATTGGCATTGCCTTCCTTGATGAATCAGGCCCTGAATGGGCAGGGATATGATATTTTTATGATTATAATCATTATCATTAAAATAGATTTGTAAGGTGCCACAGTGCTCCGCAGCGCCGTACAGTAGGGAAAACTGTACATACATAAAACAGCAACATACAGTAACCTGTAGCTATGCCATGTGCATATTTGAGAAATCTTGACCTGGAGACTTTATCAGGAATTAAAATGTCTAAAGCTGGGTACACACTACACGGTTTTCGTCCAATAATCGGCTCAATCAGCCGACATACGCCCGCTCGTTCAAAAGTCGGGTCAGTGTGTGTAGTGACACGATGGTCGAAAGTCTGCCCAAATGGACGATTGTCGCCTCATTTGGTTGGTCGTACCGTTTAATATTTTCGTTCCAATCTCCTTTCCGTTGTGTAGTGTGTATAAACTTCCGACCGATCAACAACAGTGAGTACGAAATTACAGTCATTGCTCACGACAACATGGCTGTAAAAAGTCGCTTAAGGAAAGTCCGCTCTTCCCTTTATCGTCCTAAACAAGGCTAGTGTGTATGCAGTCCATGGACCGAGCGATCGGACCATCGATCACATGTAAAATCGCTCGGCATTAAAAGTTGGTTGAAATTTCTGTAGTGTGTACCTAGCTTAAGACGGTGGGTCCTACTATGTAAACCATGGAGCTTGATATAACAAAAAGCAAAACTGTTACAACAATGATACAATTAAGTTAATGATACAATTAGTGTCACTGTTCATCATACACATTTCACCTCCTAGTTCATGGCACACTAGTTCATGTTTTATAATCTGAGTGTTTTAAAATACTGCATACGAGCCGTACAGTATACAGAACTGAAACTATTTGCTCAATTTGGGGTGTTTTTAGAATTTTACTTTTACACTAGCCCAGATTTCACACCCATTTTCCAATTTTCCAGGTCCCTTCAAAAATGTAAAAATAAGAAGCTATTTACATTCACATTCATAGAATAGGAAACACAACTTTGCACGCAAACACAGGCAATGCTCCTTAAAAATCAATTTCACACCAGGCAATGACCGGGTCATTTTTGCTAGTTTTTTACAAAAAGAATCACCTTTCATTCATTCAGAGATAAGTGCTTGTGTTTCAGCAGACACTTGGATACACATTTTAATTTATTCATACAGATCTATACATTAGACCCCAAAGAACATCATTCTGGAAATAAGGAGGGGCAAGTGGATCAGGTGCAAAAGTGGGATTGCCCCTCAACAGAAGGAACAGATGGATGGTACAACAGACTTAAACTGAACATGACTAAGGGGTATTTATTGACTACACTGAGTGTTTGAAAAAGTGGAGATGTTGCCTATAGCAGCCAATTAGATTCTAGCTGTCATTTTTAGAATGTACTAAATAAATGATAACTAGAATCTGATTGGTTGCTATAGGCAACATCTCCACTTTCAAAATGAATGCTTATTTTAAGGAAAGGATTGTTTCTGAAATCATTTTTATTTATAAATAGTACCAAATTATAAGCGCGTTCGCAATTAACACTGAATTATAACTAATTACATAACCACTATTCATTTATAACATGTGCTCCTAACAGGAATCACATGTTGTCCCCTTGGCTAGGGGTAACGTCCGATCTTTGACCCTCTTCCATATGATTTGCACTGAAAGGCCAGATCCCAGGTGTATCTACAACGTTACACGTTGCAATTTGATCAGCACGGTGGCTAAGTGGTTAACACTGCTGCCTTACAGCACTGGGGTCATGAGTTCAATTCCTGACCATGGTCTTATCTGTGTGGAGTTTGTATGGTCTCCCCGTGTTTGCATGGGTTTCCTCCCACACTCCAAAAACATACTGGTAGGTTAATTGGCTGCTAACAAAATTGACTCTAGTCTGTGTGTATGTGTGTGTGTTAGGGAATTTACACTAAGTCCCAATGGGGCAGGGACTGATGTGAGTTCTCTGTACAGCGCTGCGGAATTAGTGGCGCTATATAAATAAATGGTGATAATGATGATATTGAACTGTTCAAAATGTAGGTGGCCAAATTGATTGATAATCCAATCATCTGTGTGCCAGGAAAATTATCCTACAACAAGGATGGACTGTCCATGGACGCACACTTTATAACGGTGCCAGTTGGCTGAAAGTCAGACGGAGAATTCTGCCCAGCCTCTCTGAGTGCGTTTTCAAACCCCAATTGATATGAGTTGTTAGACAATGAGAATCTAAACAGGGAGTTGATGATGGCTGATTCATTAACTACAGTTACAACTGGATTGGATGCCTTTCTTCCAAGAATTGATATCTTTGGATACAGACAAGTGAGACAACATGAGACAAAGGGGAGCAGACAAAGAGACATGGACGAAAGGGGGAGAAACATGAAACAAGGGAGGGAAACAAGGATGAAGACATGAGACAAAGCAGGTGTAGTCGCTGGCTTAGATTTATCTTCAGGGCACAGTATCCTGTAGCTATGCCATGTGCATATTTGAGAACTCTTGACCTGGAGACTTTATCAGGAATTAAAATGTCTAAGACGTTGGGGCTTACTATGTAAACCATGAAGCTTGATGTAAAAAAAAAGCAAAACTGTTACAACAAGCAGACCCCACGTTTCCAGTCACATGCTGTGCTAGAAATTCCACTTCAAGTGATGTTACATATTTTCTATGGCAGCATATGTGACACTTTTTTTTTACAGGTTATTAGATTTTTTTGTTTCTTTTGCATTGGTTAATATAACATTTTAAGCTATACCACTTAATGTGAGACTAAACATCTAGCACAGTATTAAACATATAATAATACATATTAAATAAACAGTGTCATTCTTGGCTCACATCTATGTATACATTATGGGTGTTCTTTGTTCTATGTATTCAAGAATAAAATGTAAGTATTTTCAATCCAAAATATTTGGCCATCTACTACAGCTTCATTCATGGAAAGGCTAATATAGAAAATGTTCCTGGAAAAGTAAACCATTTTTAGCTTTACACTGAAAGGTGTGATTATCTTAAATATAATTTCTCACTATTAACCCTATGTGGGAAAAGTTTGAAAATGTCAGGAACTTAATAACTCTGTAAATACCTTTAAAGAGGATCTGTCATATTTAATCTAAAGGATGCTTTACTTTATAGTGTCTTGTGCATAGTTCATCTTAAAAAGAACAGACTCATCCCTGTGCTCTATATGTGAAAATATCGGCTACAGAAAATGGCTCCTGCTCACATCCGGGGACTTCCTACTACGGCTACTCTATACTAATGAGACAGGAAAGCTGTGATCTAGAAAGAAGTTGCCCAGGAGCAAGCATGAGTGTGTCTCCAGCTGACATTCTCCACTTGCATGAAGGGGCAGCACGGTGACAAAGTGGTTAACACTTCTGCCTCACAGCACTGGGGTCATGAGTTCAATTCCCGACCATGGCCTTTTTAGAATATAAATAGGGATTCATTTACAGTTGGACACAAGTCCATTTCTGACTTGCATAAAACGTGTTGCTTTTGCATGATCACAGATTAAATCCATGTTTAATCCATCCATTCGGGCAGCACAGCTAAGTGGTTAGCACTTCTGCCTCACAGCACTGGGGTCATGAGTTCAATTCCCAACCATGGCCTTATCTGTGTAGAGTGTATGTTCTCCCCGTGTTTGCATGGGTTTCCTCCGGGTGCTTCGGTTTCCTCCCACACTCCAAAAATAAAACATACTGGTAGGTTAAATGGCTGCTAACAAATTGACACTAGTCTGTCTGTCTGTCTGTCTGTGTGTGTGTTAGGGAATTTAGACTATAAGCCCCAATGGGGTAAGGACTGATGTGAGTGAGTTCTCTGTACAGCGCTGCGGAATTAGTGGCGCTATATAAATGATAATAATAATAATGTTTTTTGAGATGAGTGTTTTTGAGATGATTTTGTGTTTGGAGAGGCGGGTCAGGGTCATTCATGTTCATTACAGTAATGGCGTGGAGATGAAAGTCAACCTCTGCCCTTAAGGATTGTATCCATTTTTAGCTCAGATACATTCTTAAGATACACCTATAAAATGTATATTTTTGCTGGTCACATAGGCCTGATGCAAGTTTCTTATTAGATGAATGACTGTCCCATTTTTTTCTCTGGACACATCTATGCTAGATATCAAGTTGCACATATCTTAAGATATATGAATCTGACAAAACAGCCGCAGAATCGTAAGTGTACGAACAGATTTTGGAGTGTATGTAAAAGATGTATTTGTTCATCTAAATCTAAATGAGGTCCATAGTGCACAATGCACATTATAAAATGACCTTTAGATACAGAAAATGTACAGGTGTGCTGCAGATAGAGATCCATCATCTACAAATATGACATATATTTAATAGAGATGAGCGTACTCGGATTTCGTGAATCCGAGCCCACCCGAACGTTTCCGATCTGAGTCGGATCCGAGACAGATCCGGGTATTGGCACCAAATGAAAACCTGAAACCGAGGCTCGGAGTCATAATCCCGCTGTCGGATCTCGCGATACTCGGATCCTATAAATTCCCCGCTAGTCGCCGCCATCTTCACTCGGGCATTGATCAGGGTAGAGGGAGGGTGTGTTAGGTGGTCCTCTGTCCTGGTAGATCTCGTGTTGTGCTGTTTAGTTCTGTGCTGTGCTGTGCTGTGTTCTGCAGTATCAGTCCAGTAGTGCTGTGTGCTGTGCTCTGTCAATTTTGAGTTCAGTGGTGCTGCTGGGTCCTGTGCTGTGTCCTGTTCAGTCCAGTGGTGCTGTGTCCTGTGCTTCTAAGGGCATAGTTATTTCCCCATTATTCCCAAGTGTTTAAAAAATAAAAAAAAAGTTATAAAAAAAAATACAAAAAAATAATTATTTTTTTTTTTAATTACAACAAAATTTGCAAAACCAATCCTGCAGTATAAGCCCATTGGTACTGCAATATTACCAAGTTCACACATTCAGCATTAAAAGTCCAGTGGTACTGCAATATTACAAAGTTCACACATTCTTCAGTATCAGTCCAGTGGTGCTGTGTCCTGTGCTCTGTCCTTCTGAGTTCAGTGGTGGTGCTGCTGGGTCCTGTGCTGTGTCCTGTTCAGTCCAGTAGTGCTGTGTCCTGTGCTCTGTGCTTCTAAGGGCATAGTTATTTCCCCATTATTCCCAAGTGTTTAAAAAACTAAAAAAAAGTTATAAAAAAAATACAAAAAAATAATTAAAAAAAATATTAATTACAACAAAATTTGCACAACCAATCCTGCAGTATAAGCCCATTGGTACTGCAATATTACCAAGTTCACACATTCTGCAGTATCTTGTGCTACATATAATGGAGACCAAAAATTTGCATATAATTTTTAAAGGCTTTGCCGAGTGTGTGTGGCTTAGGGGTACGCTCTCTTGTGCTACATATAATGGAAAACCAAAATTTGGAGTATAAAGTAGGGAAAGATCAAGACCCACTTCCTCCTAATGCTGAAGCTGCTGCCACTAGTCATGACATAGACGATGAAATGCCATCAACGTCGTCTTCCAAGCCCGATGCCCAATCTCCTAGTACAGGGCATGTAAAATCCAAAAAGCCCAAGTTAAGTAAAAGTAGCAAAAAGAGAAACTTAAAATCATCTGCGGAGAAACGTAAAGTTGCCAATATGCCATTTACGACACGGAGTGGCAAGGAACGGCTTAGGCCCTGGCCCGTGTTCATGACTAGTGGTTCAGCTTCACCCAAGGATCTTAGCCCTCCTCCTCCTCCCCCCCTACAAAAAATTGAAGAGAGTTATGCTGTCAGCAACAAAACAGCAAACAACTCTGCCTTCTAAAGAGAAATTATCACAAATCCCCAAGGCGAGTCCAAGGGTGTTGGTGGTTGTCAAGCCTGACCTTCCCATCACTGTAAGGGAAGAGGTGGCTCGGGAGGAGGCTATTGATGATGTAGCTGGCGCTGTGGAGGAACTTGATGATGAGGATGGTGATGTGGTTATTGAAAATGAGGCACCAGGGGGGGAAACAGCTGATGTCCATGGGATGAAAAAGCCCATCGTCATGCCTGGTCAGAAGACCAAAAAATGCACCTATTCGGTCTGGAGTTATTTTTATCCAAATCCGGACAACCAATGTATGGCCATATGTAGCTTATGTAAAGCTCAAATAAGCAGGGGTAAGGATCTTGCCCACCTAGGGACATCCTCCCTTATACGTCACCTGAATAACCTTCATAGTTCAGTGGTTAGTTCAGGAACTGGGGCTAGGACCGTCATCGGTACAGGGACACCTAAATCCCGTGGTCCAGTTGGATACACACCAGCAACACCCTCCTCGTCAACTTCCTCCACGATCTCCATCAGATTCAGTCCTGCAGCCCAAGTCAGCAGCCAGACTGAGTCCTCTTCAATACGGGATTCATCCGAGGAATCCTTCAGCGGTACGCCTACTACTGCCACTGCTGCTGTTGCTGCTGTTAGTCGGTTATCTTCCCAGAGGGGAAGTCGTAAGACCGCTAAGTCTTTCACAAAACAATTGACCGTCCAACATTCGTTTGCCATGACCACAAAATACGATAGTAGTCACCCTATTGCAAAGCCTATAACTGCGGCTGTAACTGCAATGTTGGTGTTAGACGTGCGCCTGGTGTCCGCCATCAGTGGAGTGGGATTTAGAGGGTTGATGGAGGTATTGTGTCCCCGGTACCAAATCCCGTCGAGATTCCACTTCACTAGGCAGGCGATACCAAAAATGTACAGAGAAGTACGATCAAGTGTCCTCAGTGCTCTAAAAAATGCGGTTGTACCCACTGTCCACTTAACCACGGACATGTGGACAAGTGGTTCTGGGCAAACGAAGGACTATATGACTGTGACAGCCCACTGGGTAGATGCATCCCGTTCCGCAGCAACAGCAACAGCTGCATCAGTAGCAGCATCTACAAAATGGCTGCTCGTGCAAAGGCAGGCAACATTGTGTATTACATGCTTTAATAAGAGACACAACGCTGACAACATATTAGAGAAACTGAGGGAAATTATCTCCCAGTGGCTTACCCCACTTAGACTCTCATGGGGATTTGTGGTGTCAGACAATGCCAGTAACATTGTGCGGGCATTAAATATGGGCAATTTCCAGCACGTCCCATGTTTTGCCCACACCATTAATTTGGTGGTGCAGCATTACCTCAAGAGTGACAGGGGTGTGCAGGAGATGCTTGCGGTGGCGCGCAAAATTGCTGGACACTTTCGGCATTCAGCCAGTGCCTACCGCAGACTAAAGGCACATCAAAAAAGCATGAACCTGCCCTGCCATCACCTCAAACAAGAGGTTGTGACGCGCTGGAACTCCACCCTCTATATGCTGCAGAGGATGGAGGAGCAGCAAAAGGCCATTCAGGCCTACACAGCCACCTACGACATAGGCAAAGGAGTGGGGATGCGCCTGAGTCAAGCGCTGTGGAGACTGATTTCCGTGTTGTGCAAGGTTCTACAGCAGTTTGAACTTGCCACACGAGAAGTCAGTTCCGACACTGCCAGCTTGAGTCAGGTCATTCCCCTGATCAGGCTGTTGCAGAAGCAGCTGGAGAAAGTGAGGGAGGAGCTGGTAAACCATTGCGATTACACCAAGCATGTAGCTCTTGTGGATGTAGCCCTTCGTACGCTTTGCCAGGATCCGAGGGTGGTCACTCTTTTAAAGTCAGAGGAATACATTCTGGCCACCGTGCTCGATCCTCGGTTTAAAGCGTATGTTCTGTCTCTGTTTCCGGTGGACACAAGTCTACAGCGGTGCAAAGACCTGCTGGTCAGGAGATTGTCCTCTGAAGAGGACCGTGACATGCCAACAGCTCCACCCTCATTTTCTTCCACATCTATGGCTGCGAGGAAAAAGCTCAGTTTTCCTAAAAGAGCCGCTGGCGGGGATGCTGATAACATCTGGTCCGGACTGAAGGACCTGCCAACTATTGCAGACATGTCTACTGTCGCTGCATTGGATGCTGTCACAATTGAAAAAATGGTGGAGGATTATTTTGCTGACACCATCCAAATAGACATGTCAGACAGTCTATATTGTTACTGGCAGGAAAAAAAGGCAGTTTGGAAGTCCCTGTACAAACTGGCTCTATTTTACCTGAGTTGTCCCCCCTCCAGTGTGTACTAGGAAAGAGTTTTTAGTGCAGCGGGGAACCTGGTCAGTGAGCGGCAAAGGAGGTTGCTTCCTCACAACGTTGAAAAAATGATGTTTATAAAAATGAATAATCAATTTCTCAATGAAGTACAGCACTGCCCTCCAGATAGTACAGAGGGACCTGTGGTTGTGGAGTACACACTGTAGGGGGAGAGGAATCAGAGGTGGAGGATGAGGACGACATCTTTCCTCAGTAGAGCCTGTTTAGTTTGTACAGGGAGAGATGAATTGTTTTTTTGGTGTGGGGACCCAAACAAACCAAACATTTCAGCCACAGTTGTTTGGTAGGCCCTGTCGCTGAAATGATTGGTTTGCTATAGTGTGCATGTCCTATTTCAACAACATAAGGGTGGGTGGGAGGGCCCAAGGACAATTCCATCTTGCAACTCTTTTTTTGGCATTATGTGACCATTCAACAGTCGTTTGCCATGTTCAAAAAGTAAACAAAATGTCAACAAATTCAAAAAATTAAACCAAAAGTAAAATGCCCTGTCATTATTTAAAACAAGAGGTATTGACTTGCTAGAATTACTGTAGTGTTTATATGTTATAAACACTACACTTGGAAGTTGGAGGAGGTATTGTGGCCCCGGTACCAAATTTAATACCGGGGCCACTCCACTATGCAGTCCAGATAGAGGTGTAGCAGATATTAAACAACGTTGACTGTTGCTGCAAACTTTTTAAATAATATTGTCTGGGAACACTACACTATGCAGTCCATAAACTTTTTTGGTGGAATTCAGACCCGTGGAGGGTTTTTTAATTATATTGTAGGGACCACTCCTCTACGCAGTCCAGATAAATTTTTTGGTACGATTCAGACCCGTGGAGTGTTTTTTAATTATATTGTAGGGACCACTCCTCTACGCAGTCCAGATAAATTTTTTGGTGTGATTCAGACCAGTTGAGGGTTTTTAAATTATATTGTGGTGACCACTCCTCTACGCAGTCCAGATAAATTTTTTGGTGCGATTCAGACCAGTTGAGGGTTTTTAAATTATATTGTGGTGACCACTCCTCTACGCAGTCCAGGTACATTTTTTGGTGCGATTCAAACCAGTTGAGGGTTGTTAAATTATATTGTGGTGACCACTCCTCTACGCAGTCCAGATACAATTTTTGGTGTAATTAAGACCAGTTCAGGGTTTTTAAATTATATTGTGGTGACCACTCCTCTACGCAGTCCAGGTACATTTTTTGGTGTAATTAAGACCAGTTCAGGGTTTTTAAATTATATTGTGGTGACCACTCCTCTACGCAGTCCAGGTACATTTTTTGGTGCGATTCAGACCAGTTGATGGTTTTCTTATTATATTGTGGGGACCACTCCACTACGCAGTCCAGAAAGATACCTCGTTGCAACGTTTTGGACTAATAATATCGTGAGGTGTTCAGAATACACTGTAAATTAGTGGAAATGATTGTTATTGAATGTTATTGAGGTTAATAATAGCGTAGGAGTGAAAATAAGCCCAAAAACTTGATTTTTGAACTTTTTATGCTTTTTTCAAAAAAAATCCGAATCCAAAACCTTAAATCCGAACCAAAACCTTTCGGTAGGTGTTTTGCGAAACAAATCCGAACCCAAAACCTCAAGAAAATCTGAATTCAAAACACAAAACACGTGACACCAAAAGTCGCCGGTGCACATCCCTAATATTTAAGGATATATGGAACTATATGGTTGCAACCAACTGGGTCACCAGCAGAAATAACTCATATTTGGCCTGTTTTAAGCTACTACAATTAAAACTGATATACCGTATATACTCGAGTATAAGTCGACCCGAATATAAGCCGAGGTACCTAATTTTACCACAAAAAAATGATAAAACTTATTGACTCGAGTATAAGCCTAGGGTGGGATATGCAGCAGCTACTGGTAATTTTTTTAGATTTATTCATTATTATGTTTTTAATTTACATCTCTATATGCATTTTTATATCATGTGTGTTGTTTGCTTGTCGTCTAAGTAATGGATTGTTAACTAATTTATGACTTTCCAAAATCTATTTAGCGCACCTATACACTGTGGTGAAAAGGCTTTAACATGTTTAAATGGTTGAAAGATGTTACAATTACCTTGGTGGTGTAAGGGGGTTCAGGGTGCATTGAGTGGCGTTAGGCCATCGCTCCAGTATGTGGTGTGCCACGGAAATCCTCTATCCTTATGGTTCAGTCTGGATTCCGTGGGACTTGGGGGTGTTGCCTGCCTTCCATGCTCCAGAGTTCCACGAAAAAGGAAGGCAGCGATGGGAACAGCTACAGTAAATCTCAAGCAGGCACTGCGCTGCGCCCTAGAGTCTCTAGGGAGCAAAGCTCCACAGCCGAGTTTCTGGCTACAGCCTTTTCCTTCCCCCGCAGTGGAACGCATGTGCGTTCCACCAACAGGAAGTTCGGCATTTGGAACGCAAGTTCCACTGCGGAACTTAACAACTGAGGAACGGGACACCAGGTAAGTTCACCCGTGTATAAGCCGAGGGGGCCTTTTTCAGCATACAAAAATGTGCTGAAAAACTCGGCTTATACACGGGTATATACGGTATATTGGTAGTCTGTATAAATTAGACTAAAAAAGTGTTGGTTTTTTTTGCTGTGCGCTCTTTTAGGACTTTATATTCTACATATGTATTGGACATATCTTGCAGTGTTTTAGAGCGGTCCTAGAACTGTATTCATCAACAGACCTATCTTCAGATATGCGCCTTGTTGAATACAGACGTGCGTATGCCCGATTTAAGTGTATTTTTAAATGAACATAATTTACATTAATTTTGCAAGCCTTAATGAATCGGGCCCTAAATGTGTACATTGCTGCTGAGCCTCAGCTTGCCTTGTATAAAATTCTGTACTATATTCATAGAGTATTTTTAAATGTAACATGAACAGCGAACTGCTTTCATTCTCATGTCACAAAAGTATCACAATCTAGAGATGAGCGTTTTTTCAGATAAAGTACATATATAATATTCTCTGCAAATGATATAAAAAGCAGACTTGCAGATCCACAATACACGGAATGTTTTACATTAAATTCATGTAATTTCCTCTCACGGATGCTACCTACTGCACCGCTAAGCTGGACAGGATATATCACCCTTTTACACAATATGTGGAAATGGAAAAGTCACTTATATGGTAGTAAAAAAGATAATGGGAATTTGCACCATTAGTCTGCCTGTGACTATACTTTCCACATTTTAACAATGAACCACCATGTGGAAAAATGCTGTATACTGAGCAAAATAATTTCATTTGAAGATTTTTTAGTGAAAGGCGTCAGCTTGATCTGACCTTTAACAAATCCTCTAACCAAGATATTTTATCTGTTAAAACATCTTTCAGCGTTTGAAATGACATCATTACATTATACAACATTCTGCTATGATGACTTAAAAGGAATATGAGTTAAGAGTTGGATTTGTAAGGAACAATGGGGGAGGGGGGTTAAAACAAACTTTCATTAAAGAAACTTTGTCCTATAATTTATTATGAAATCTAGAAAACGGCTCTTGTGGCATCAGGCAATTAAACATGAATTTATAGATGTCACATAAGCCTAAGGAGGGATGGCAAGTTTCCCCATGTTTTATCATATTATCACATTCTTTTCACATGATTAAGCTTCTACCTTTTTTGCCATTGTTGTTTACCTATCAGAACCTCTATATGGGGTGGGGTAGTAGGTGGGGCACACATACTTGCCTATATAAAATAATTTGATTAGTACCAATATCACGGATTGAATGGAAGCACTCAATGACTGCACACTCAGCCCTTGTCGCAGACTTTTAGCTGAAAGCAGTGTCACTGAACCACTGGACCTCCAAGGAACGGGCAAATTATGGTCAACATAGGCCATAAGAGACTATTCCAGTGTTGGCTAACCTGTGACACTCCAGGTGTTGTGAAACTACAAGTCCCAGCATAACCTTCCAGCAATAAGCTGCTATATATTGGCAAAGCATGCTGGGACTTGTAGTTTCACAACACCTGGAGTGTCACAGATTAGCCAACACTGGACTAGTCAGTATGCGGCTACTCTGGTTTACCTGGGCAGGACAAAATATGGTCCCATTATACCTCCAGGGAATAGACAAATTATACCAAACATTAGTTTTGACCTACCAAAGTTTTGTGGCAAAGTCACTTAAAGTCTTTAGCAGTCTGAAGTCAATACTCTAAGGGGCATATTCAATTGTTGGCGTTACAGCCACAATTAATGTGAACTGCGCACTATTACAGCCATTACGGTAATAGTGCGTGTAAAAACCGTTATTACGGTAGTTTTCTCTCTGGATTTCAGCTCACAGCTCCCTGAGCCGTGAGCTGAAATCCAGCTTACTATTACTTTAAAAACGGTAGTAGTTTTTACGCGGCGGGATATTCTAACAATTGAATATGCCCCAAAATGTCTAAAAAAATATTACATGGAAAAACCCATTTGTTTCAAGATAACTTAATTTGACCATTTTTGGTTCATTTTCATTCCTTAATTTTCAATTGTTTTACATTAGATTTCTATACTTAAACATAAACGTTGTGGGTATAATTGTTCCTTTTTCCACACTGTGCCACCAGGCAGTGGACAGTTTATGGCCACACTAGGGCTACCAGGGACTGGGCAAATACGGTCACACTGGCAAGACAGAAAAATGGCATATTATGGACATATTAGGCCGAAAAGGAATGGGCAAATTGTAGGCATAATTGACCACTAGAAGCTGGGCAATAACACTGGCCCACTAGGATACAGGAAAATAATGGGACACCAAGCACAAACAAAATTATAGGCACACTGGGCTACCAGGCAATGTATTCTGTTTGGTACAATAATGGAATGGTAGACTGACCACCTGGGACCAGGTTCTGTACTGCACACTGGTGATCAGGCAATGGACTATATTGTACTCTTACTATAAGGAAATAGTGACTAGTTTGGAAACTGACACACATCTGCATAAATCCCATCCTCAAACCAAGTAAGACACCCGCATTTTTTTCCACCTTCTTGAATATATCTCTATCTCGACCACATCGAATGTTGATATGTCTGAGAATTTATTACTACCATAATGAATGCTAGATTTTTAGTTTTGGGTGGAGACGCATTAAAATTGTACTCAACATGCAGATTTAAAGAATCTAACTTTAAAGGTACAGCCTATGGAAAAGCTGAATTGCAGTGTAAAGTAATTAATACACATATCATTGCTGTAAACATTTGCCTTTCTATTTAAAATGGGACGTAAATGCCTTAGGCATTATTTCAATTAATATTATTTCAAATAGTTGAAATCTCCAGCTCATATGTATATAGGTCAGAAACATTTTATTAAACAAGTCAACAAAAAGATTAATAATAATGTTTTGAAAACATCTTCTCTGATATATCAATAAAAAAATGTGTGAAGATGCCTTTGAAAACTGCACTGTTTGAAATAGTTTGTGACAACCATAATAATTATTTACTATAGTGTCTTCTAAAAATGTGACTATAGTAAAATAGAATGTTACATTTTACAACATGATATTAATGTCTGCGTTTGTTTTGATTGTCTGAAGAACTCAAGTTAAAATTGTGTTCTTTCAAGAGGCAACACTTGTCTTAAGCTGTCTTGTAAGACAATACTTTTGTGTGAAAGGGAGTGACAGAAGGAATTCTGCTTGCTATGTAAGCACTATAGCAAATTACCGTTCAGTCAGTTTCTCCATTGCCCAGGTGTTATTATGATAGACTATGAAAGAAGATTGGTCCTATTAATGTGATGGGAAGATGACCGCACAGACCCATACTGGTCATCTTCCAATTACTTCTACCAACATGCCCAATGATGTTCCTGTCTGTTGCAATATTATCATTATGAGACATGACAGTGGTTTTCAGGCCATACATGCTGCAATATAAGGCCAGTTCCCCGATATCGCAGCATGTGTGTCCAGCACAATGGTTTAGTTTTAACCACTTTCTTTGTAGGGAACAAGATTATCACTTTAGTTCTTTGCATAAATGCCTTTACAATAAGAGTATTTGTAAAGTCCAGTGTGTTCCTCCGTAACTACTATTACCTGTTACTATTGAACCATTGAGCATTATCCTAGCTAATACCATTTTTATCCTGTACATTTTATTAATTGACCTAGAGGCTAAAAAACAAATCTACACTATTTTGCACACACCTCTACTTTTCTTTCTTTTCTTAACAGGACATTTATTTGCAAAGCAGTTCAAATACAAATGACATTTAAAGCAACAATCCCATGAAAAAATCAGATGTGTTTTTTAGACATAAATCACTGCGGCAGTCTAGAAGAATGTTAGAAGTTGCTATTTCCTCTTGTTTCTTTCTTCAGGCTACTAATACTGATTTATGATTCTAAACTTCCATGGCAATCACAGGCACATATTATGTAATGAGTAGAGAGGCTTTGGAAAGCCCCACTGAGCTCTGTCTGCACTGTGACTCCCACCCCCCCCACCTCTTCTATGGCATGTTGAGAGCTGTGTGAGCCTGTACCTGTGTCTGCTGCTGCCTGCCTCATTTTTCTCTCCCGCCGTTCTACCTCTGCTGTCTCCCTCCAACAGTCACTACATTGGCTCCCCATGGCCTACAAAATTAAATTTAAACTCCTCACCCTCACCTTTAAAGCTCTTACTCAATCATCCCCTCCCTACATTTCCAATCTCATCTCTACCTTAACTCCAAGGTCCTCTGCCTGTGACCGCCACCTCACTACTTCAATGATCACCTCTTCTCACTCCCATCTCCAGGACTTTACCCGTGCTGCTCCCCTGCTGGGGAACGCTCTTCCACGTTCCATCAGGTAAGCATATACTCTCAAAGGCTTCAAGCGTGCCCTTAAGACTCATTTCTTTATTCAAGTCTATCAGTCCTCCTCCTAACTCCCTTGTCCCGGCTCTCTCCCCCAGTTAGTACCACCCTATTTGTGTCTTCCCCGTTACTTTAGGATATAAGCTCTCAGGAGCAGGGCCCTCTTTCCTTGTGTGCTCCTTCTACTATTCCATCACCTGCTGTATCTTTTGGCCTGCTTCCCTATCCCTATTTTCTTAAGCTTCGGCCTACTTCTCGCTGATTTCTGCCATCACTTTCACTCATTGCCCCAGAAACAATTGATGTGTAAAGAAAAAAATGTCATTCTTAAATGTGGGACTGCTACTTTAATATGTGTGAATCTCGTATTTGGTGCACCAACTTGCTCATCTCTCTCTATCCAAGCTTGCACAATCCTAGTGACAAAGTAGCATTAAGCTACTTCAAAAAGATTTATGGATTCCTAAGAATTGTAGCGGAGCTTTTCGACAGGCTGCACGCAGACAAAGCCTTCAGCAACATCCATATGACAATTGCCAGTTCCTTGTGAGATGCTGCAGGCTCCCTGCACTGACATATAATAATGTTGTTGGCAGAAAGGCTGCCTCTTTCAGACAGTTTGACTTACGGATCTTATTGCATCGTTGTTAAACCACATTGTATAAATTCCTGAATGAACCATTTTCATTTCTGTGTAAGGCACAAATGTCTTTCATGCAGAGTAAACAATACAATGATTCATCACCACTTAATCTGTGTTTTCACAAAGTAATTAGCTTTAACAAATGCTTAACAAAGATTTCTCTAGGAAGCAGAGTAAACACACAAGCTAAACAAATATACAATGTCATATATTTTTATTGCTTACATGAAAAGGTTATTCCACTCTAAATTCATTTGTAAAGTCTGCATCCTTTCTAGAGACTCCTGTAATGACAATCTTCATAATTATATTACCTACTAGGTGATTCCAGCACTGACCATGCTGTCTGTCGACTCACTCAACTCCGATAAACTATTTAATGGGTGGGCAAAGTTGTGTCTCTAGCTTATTCAATATAATGCTATACATGAACCCCCTTGGCGATCACAGCAGACAATGTCCATTATTATACAATTTTCCTTGGTTTCTGAATTCAAAGCAACGCTGTCAAGTTTGAAAGAAATGATCAAGCCAGCTGTCTGTCAGTAAGAGCAATGTTTGCAGGACTAGATTTGTAAACGTTACCTATTCATCACTTTCTAATGGAATGCATCGGAAAGTACTATGAATGTTTTTTTTCTAATATTTAGCGCAACTTTCTGAAAACCATTTTGTTCTTCTAGGGCCTGATTCATTAAGGATCTTAACTTAAGAAACTTCTTATTTAAGTCTCCTGGACAAAACCATGTTACAATGCAAGGGGTGCAAATTAGTATCCCGTTTGGCACATAAATACTTGATAGCTTATTTGTACACTGAAATTTAAAGTTGATATTTGTGTGCTACATGAAAAAACAGTCAGTATTTAACTTATGTGCAAAATAGAATACTAATTTGCACCCCTTGCATTGTAACATGGTTTTGTCCAGGAGACTTAAATAAGAAGTTTCTTAAGTTAAGATCCTTAATGAATCAGGCCCCTAGATGTTTTCCTCTATGGTAAATCATTTGTTGTAAAGGTCTAACCGTTTTCAACAGTATAGATTTTTTTACTGAATATTTCTAATGAGAAACAGAAGTAGGATTCAGATAACACAATTGGGCTGTTATTAAATTTGTATTAGATATTGAACAGAAGCGAAATGACAAACATTTATTTTTCCTGAGCCTCCAAAGAAAAGCAAAGGAGAGGAACGAAATATCTATAGACATGTATTCAATACTGTGACTTTTGTGTGCTCCGTCACAGGACTCTTTAGGACACCATTGATTTAATTTAATCAGAAGGAGGAAGCAGATAAGTGCGTGGAGTAGAGAAAAGGAATAGCTGCTGTCAAAGCAACATTGATTGCATTGAATTATATTAGCCTGCTGTCTTCAACTCACCCTTGTTAATTATAGAATTACAAATCAGATGCCTAATCCTGGGTGAAGTCATACAAATGAAGCAAGGATGGCAATTATGTGATTTAAACTAAAATACTAATGAACTAATGCACTGTATATTATGCAGTGATGTGAAAGAACTTAGTTGTGATTTTATTTATACATAATGTTTCTATTACTGTTTAAATTGCTTATTCTCTTCTGAATCACATTTTTAACTTTAAACACATAACAAATTAGCAATGATCTTGTAAGGTGCAATTAAATCAACAGAGAGTTGGGTGTTTTTACATTGTGGCTTTGTTTGTTACCTTGAAACCTATAAATTTAACTTGATGGTGATTGCAGTGTTGTAATACTATTGCAAAATAGGTCAAGTAAGCATGACAAAGCTGCCCCTTCCTTCACATGTTAATGCACACTCTACCAGGACACTGGCTACTTCCTCCTTAAGCCATCTGGTTGATCAGGGAAAGCCCTGCTGTGATGTCATCTTGGGGATTTAAGGATTGCAAATGAATGGAAGTTTCTCACTGAAAACAGTATGGATATTCAAAATGCATGAGTATTGTGATTGCAACGGACTGGTCATATTACAAATTTGGGTTGCTGATAGTTAGACAAACATTTTAGGTTATGAAATTTAGAACATTTGTACATTCACCCATGAAGCACGGTGCTGTGCTTTGTTCAAAAGGTGGTGAATGCACATTAAAAAGTAAGTAATGCTCTGAAGATACTAGGTTTTCTGGCCCATTTCTACCCATTTCACTCTGGCTGGCCACCCAAGGGTGCCTTACTATGTCAGGGAAGCCTACCCAGTACCTTCTAGGGTTTATATAGTCACTTAGGCAAATGCAGTTATAAAGTAAAACAATACATTTATTGTAATAAAAATACTCACTAAAATACCATATACACAGTAAATAAATACCAGGAAGATTTACCACATCACCTGGAAAGCATGATGGCTTTGTGTTTAGCACTTCTGCCTCACAGCACCGGGGTCATGAGTTTGATTCCCGACCATGGCACCTCCTGTGTGGAGTTTGTATGTTTTCCCCGTGTTTGCATGGGTTTCCTCCAGGCGCTCTGGTTTCCTGCCACACTCCAAAAACATACTAGTAGGTTAATTGGCTGCTATATAATTGACCTTAGTCTCTATCTCTGTCTCTGTGTGTTTGTGTGTATATGTTAGGGAATTTAGACTTCAATGGGGCAGGGACTGATTTAAGTAAGTTCTCTGTACAGCGCTGCGGAATTAGTGGCGCTATATAAGTAACTAGTGATGATGATGATCATCTGTCCCTTACCCTACTAGCTTAGGGAGTTAGTCACCTGGCTGTCCTGAATTGACGACCCATGGATCTGCCAATGTATTCCACTGGTAGAGAACGGCAACTCAAAAACAAGCCACCCTGCAACTTCCAGCCATCAATTCTCAGAATGAATCCCAGCATGAACACCCCTCCTCCCCTCGAGTGATTCCTTATATGCAGGGTCAAATTTTCACAGTGTTTTCCCCTCCATGGACAAACCCCTAGGTCTCTCCTTCTTAAATATTGCTGGACTAGGGGGTTGGATGGGGAGTGAAGATGAGCTGTTATTTCACAGTGGCTCCTCTGCGGTTTCCCAGACAGAATGTCTCAGGCAGTCCGGTTTCCCAGACAGAATGTCTTAGGCAGTCCGGTGAAGGACAATGGGTACTAATTGGCCTTCCACACCACCAAATATCAGATAACAGTTACCCCCTCCTGAAATTAACCCCTTACACTACTTTGTGATGTTACAGGGTCCCCAGCTGTTCCATAATTCCTATAGAGAAAAGAGGGGGGAGAATGAAAGTAACTATAGCCCCCCTCACCTAATCCTGGAACCGTTAGCCATAACCCACCTGGCTACACTTTAAGAATAATATACATATTTACAATGTAATTAGACACTGCAGTTGTAACCAGGGCTATAAAAAGTACATGTCCTAATCCACATTTTGTGATAAACGAGGGACAGGCTTATTAAGGTCTTATCAAACTCGTTTTGTCACAGGCATATTATTGTTATTATTATTATCTAAATAATACACATGGAGGGCCTGATCCATCAAACTACGTTTTCTGAGTGCAACTCGTGTTAGGTATTATATGTACGTATTTAGGCTTCGTGTGCGGCAAGGTATAGATCTCAAGATACATTTACACTTTTGGAATTGGGGGTAGGTCTGCTGTGCTTTACTACACCGGAAGCAGTAAGATACGTCCAATACCTAAGTGGATTATAAATTCATCAGAGAACGCACAGGAAAATAAAAAATAAATCTTGCATTATTGTTACCTGATAATAATAAAGGCATTAATACTAAAACAGTTTTTATATTGCTAATATAGAGTTAAGTTCCAGCTCCCAACTTGGTAGTGATGTCCCCTGTTATTTAGTAAAGACAGGAAGCGGGGCAATCTCCAGCTGTCCGCATCGCTCAACTGAGCATGCACAGACAGAAAGTTTGGCTCTCAGCAGGTTCTTCCAGTGACAGTTGAACTGTAAAGACATTGATAACTGAAGCTGGATCCTTTTTGTCTTCTCTTACACACACATATATATAATCTATATGACCGGATGCACAAAAATATATATGAGCAACCTGATTTCTGACATTGCCCACAATATAAGTTTATTACCGTCTGCATATTTTAATGTACTATAGTGGTGTTAAGTACATTAAGTGTATAAGCTTGTCATACTACCTGTCTATTGCAGTCAGTATCAACTGTGAGCAACTGTATATATGTATATATATCCTCTGTTACACCATTTTCAGAAATAAAACCAACAAATTAATTAATTCTAAAAGCTTATTACATATAACAGCACAAGTGCCCTGATAATAGGTTTCTGCCAATACATTAGAATGTTGCACAAATACATTAGAATGTTAATATCTACTGAGCATAAAATACATTTTTAAAGTTGATTGTGATTGCAAACACTTGGTATAGTATGCATACGCGACTGTCATCTCTACTGATCTGGACTAGCCCTTTAGCTGCAGGAAGAGATACGTCAGAAAAACAAGTAACTTTGACATGTGTAGGGCTTGATTCAGACATGGCGCTCGAGTTTGGCAGGCCCCTATTGTACATTTACTATGGCAAAAACAACCCTTCCCCACTGAATTTCCTCCCCGAAATTGTAGGCTGTATGTAAGGAATTACTTTGACATTTGCACCTCCGACCACCAGAGGTCTCTGTATTTGCAGACTTGCCCTTAGATTTGCCCTTATCCTAGATGGCCAGTTTGGAATCAAAGAGAAACCATCTTGGATCCTGTTTCCTCTTTGGGCCTATAAATGGCACTTCCTGGTTCAGACATATGCTTGAGTATTCTGCTTGCTCAGCTCCTGCTACTCTACCTTGCATCTCTGACTACCTGCTTGTGTACTGACCCGGCTAACGTCTGACTACTCTCTGGAGATCTACTCGGCTATTGGGCTTCAGGTAATACCACCAGTATCGTTACACTATAGTAATTATCCTTTGTGCTTGAAAGCGCACGGAACCGGACTGTGTGGATTGTAGGATTAGCCCATAGGGACATTAACTCAGATGACAGCATTGTCAGCATTTTGACCTGCATAAGATCCCATCAGGGTTGTTTTAAATATCTGGGATGAGCTTCATCTGTCTGTAGTGGTGCGGAGAGCTAATACTTTATTTTGCAGTGGAAAGTCATCTTAATGATGTTCAATGTATTTTACCTGCCTGGTTTAAATCTGAAAATTACATTTTGATAATTTATTGGTCCTGTAAGTGGGTCTCGAATATTTGCCTATTGGTCAATATGAGAGATGATAATGGTCAAAGTGCAGGGACTGTAGACAAAGCATTCCTTATACTGACCAATAGAACACAATTTAAAAGTCTGTTTAAGTTGTTTTCAGTGTCCAGTAAATGTAGTGCAGGGCAAGGTACCTCTTGTACCTCTTACATCCATTCTGATACCCCACTTAACCCGAGCACCAGCCGACTCACAACATAGGCAAATCTAAAAGAGATCCGATTGTAAGGCAAGGCCTTGATCAACCAATGTATCGTAAGAATTACTATAAGCCAATATAACTAAACAAACAAAGTTCAAAATACATTTGTTTTGTATATTAGCAAACTTTATATTTCAGAAATTAGGACTATGCTGTTAACATAAAATAAAATTAAAAATTCAAGATAAACTATGTTCCAATAAAAGAACACAAGAATTATATAATTATTTTATTATCTAGAAGGTTTTTCCTGGTGACCTCCCTTGTGTTTAAATGCGAATGTCCCTAGAATCAATGTAGAAATAAACAGAGGATTTGCACATCAAAATGACATGTTGGCCTGTTTGGGGATGAATTAAAGAGCTTGGTTTTCACTGCCTGAAGTCCCCCATCAGCAGCATAAGGACATCAAATCACTAAAAAATTGATAAGCAACAAAGAGGTCACACTATTGCATAAACTCCTGGAAGTGATCCACACTAGGAATTCTGATCGTCTGCAAATGATATGGCCTGCGTGCTATCCGCTGTATCCATCAAACTTTTCTTTCCTTTCCTTTATAAATCCGTGGGTATCATTTGAAACCTTGCGTATTACAACACCATCTTCACCACATGTCCTTACATTCTATACCTGGTAGGTTGCAATGATAACTTAAGTACCACCATTAAAAACTACATCATCATCATCATCATTTCACAAAAGTAAAAATGTATCAATACAAGATGCAACTAAGGCTTTTCTTATCTGATCTTCAAATAGTCCCCAATATATACGTCAAAGAAAAAGAGGAAAAAAGTACAGCACTGAGAGAAGTCTCTAGCCCTATCATAAATGTGACACAACACAGGTGATGAAATGAATAAAATACAACTGTTAATTGCACAACCTTATATCTTACATAATTAAAAACAATCAAGGTTGTGTTCTAAATGACATGTAACTAATCTTACATGTATGTCCACTAAAATCATACCCATACATATGTATCACAAGCAACCTCAATCTGTTAAAACAGCCTGACAAGCTTTAAAGATTGTGACTATGTGTGTATATACATATATGTATATATATATATATATATATATATATATATATATATATATATATATATATATATACACATACACAAACATATACATATACACACATATAAGTTAATTGGCCGCTATCAAAAAATTGACCCTAGTCTGTCTCTGTGTGTGTGTGTGTGTATATGCATGTGTGTGTGTTAGGGAATTTAGACTGTAAGCTCCAATGAGGCAGGGACTGATGTGGGCGAGTTCTCTGTACAGCGCTGCATGTAAAATAGGTACTTGTCCCATTAAATCCAGTGGGGATGAAAGCAGGAAACACTTTGTGTATGGAAGCTCTGCTTAATCAACAAATATCAATGACACGCCAGCTGGTTGATAATGTGATTAGCAATAGTAAGCCTGGAAGAACATTGAAAGGTGACCAGTCAGAGGAGAGTCTGTTCTCATTGCTACCGCAGCAAGTACTGACTCCACTCCTCACAAAACAGCTGGAACTGTATGATCTGTCACTGGAGAAGAAAAGAGGAAAATGGGAAGGGGTGGAGTCCATTAGAACTCCAAACCACAGCAAGAGCCGACAACTTGCCCCATTCAGCAACTAGAACTGAAGTCTGTGCAAGTCGATAAATAGTCTGTTAGCAGATACTCCAAAAGATGCAAAAGATGTTACTTCCAATGTAATAGTGTCTCTGAAGAAAAAACAACAGATTTGTCATGGAGAGCAGCCGTGTTGAAGTCAGGCATTCAAAGAATCACGCTGGTAGCGCTAGAGGCTGTATGATGAAACCTGCAGCAGTTGTGACAATACTTGATATATTGGGCCTGATTCATTAAGGAAAGTAAAGCAAAAAAAAAAAGAGTAATTGTGTCCCTTGGCAAAACCATGTTGCATTGGAGGGGAAGGTAAATTTAATGTGTGACGGCAGATTTATAGTTGGGCATGTCCTAGATCAACTTTCAGTGTACAATAAAGCTATAACGTATTTATGTGTTATATGAAAAAACAGTCAATATTTATCTAATGTGCAAAATAATAAACTAATATGCACCCCTTGCATTGTAACATGATTTTGTCCAGGAGAAAAATTACTCTTTTTTTTTGCTTTACTCTCCTTAATGAATCAGGCAGATAATGTATAATGGTATGGTCATGCAGATGGAATAATTAGTGAGCACAGAAAGTGCCTGTGAATAAGAAATTGTAACAAAGAACTGGCGCGTTTCTTTACCCTTCAGTAATTTCATCAGAGGAATCACGTATCAGTAGGTACAATCCAGATGCAGCAGATGAATTTGTCTATTCCATGGGATACATTTAAGTAGTAACTCTTTAATTGAACAAACAGAGGCAGCTGTAACAGCCAGCTCCTGAATCCGTTTTCAGTATATTTAAAACAAACGCATAAATATACTTAAACTTGGTGGGGTACGTTATCCCGATGCTCGGGATACCGACAACCAGTATTCCTAAAAAAAACCGATTTGTTAAACAACGACATGATGAAAATATAAACTTACCTTGACAGCGACGGCGTGGATTTTCGAAGATTTTGCAATGCGACGCGTGGTAATTCCTAATATGCTGCATTCCGGCGCTGGATTGTGACGTCCGGTAAGTATCGGAACCCTAACCCCCATCCCTAACCCTAACAATATAATTAACGTACCTCTTTAAATGTGTTCGGCAACGTCACAAACCAGCGCCAGAATGCAGCATCTTCGAACTTACCATGCGCCGCATAGCAGAGTCTTTGGAAATCCACGCCGTCGCTATGAAGGTAAGTGTATATTGTCATCAATCAGGTTTTTTTTGTAGGAGTAGCGGTTGTCGGTATCTGAGCATCGGGATATCGATTACCACCTCTTAAGCTCACTTATACATTCATAGACAATAACAGCTCAACAATTATTAATCAATCTATATCACAAATCAAAATATGTGTATATTCAATATAATCAATATTAACTTATCGAGGAGACAATTATATATTGTAACGCGCCCACAGTCATTATTTTACCACAAAAAAGCATATTAAAGTGCATGTTATTTCTAATGTTTTTTTTTTTTTTTTTTAAATTTGATTAAATGAATACTGTCTTTTTATTGCATGTTTAAAGTTATAATACATTTTTACATTTTCAAAATGTTTTCATACTTTTTTTTGTGTTTTCTTGCATATGTTACCTGTTAAAAAAATGGATTAAAAAAATTCATATGATGTGTTTTTAGATCTATCCACATAGATGTTAGAAAGAAAAACCTGACAAAAACTGCAGGAAGATGTGTGTTAAAACTGGACAAAAGATGGATAAAAAAATGCAAGAAAACAGTCCATGTGCATTGTTATACCATAACATGATGGATGAAAGGAAAAAACCACTATGTGCCCAGTGAAAAGTGTTAGTACAGACATGGGCCTGTTTCTCGGATTAAAATATGGAGCAAGTTCAGAGGGCAAGTAAACATTGAAAGATCTAGCAGCCAATTGACCTAAAATTGTCCCAAAGATCTACAACAGACAGATACACTTGAACCAGACATATACAGGGAAAGATTTATTAATGCTTGATAAATAATCAACTTGGAATTACATAGATTTAGGGCTTGTCCAAACAATAAGGGAACATAACTTAAGAAAACTGCTAGAGAAATAGCCTGGAATTGAGATCCATTGACCTCTATGCTACTCTGCCTCTATAGCCTCACAGACAGCAGTAATATATAGGGCTTAGACTTAACTGCTAGAAAATGGTGCTAACATTTTACCAAGGCAACCTCGCATCCGCTTAGATCATTGCTTTCTATGACGATCTCCATGCCACCATATTTCTCTAGCAGCATTCTCAAGGTGCATTCCGTTTGGAACACAAGAAATCACTCATGTAGACTAGGGGGTATATTTACTACACTGCGGGTTTGAAAAAGTGGAGATGTAGCCTATAGCAACCAACCAGATTCTAGCTTTCATTTATTTAGTGCATTCTACAAAATTAAACCTAGAATCTGATTGGTTGCTAAAGGCAACATCTCCACTTTTTCAAACCCGCCGTTTTGTAAATCTAGCCCTAGGTCTTAAATGTCATTCTATGTAGAGTTAATGATACATTTTACCTATTTTACACAGTATAGAATTAAACAGCAACAAAAATGTAAAAAGTATTTTTAAGTCATAAAAAAACAAAATACTGTATGTATTTCAAATAAATAATTAATTTAGATTCTACGCTCATAAGGGCAGGGCCGTACAAACAATAAGCATACACTGAACAATTAGGTATATAATTTGTTTGTATATCAAATCACCCTTTTTACACAGCTCTGTGAAATATGTTGGTTGAGAAATAATAATAATAAAATATATGCATGGAATAACATAAAAAAACACATTTTACCATATTTTAGAAGGTGGCACATTTTGAACCACATGATTTAATATTAGAAGGTAATTGTGTCACAAAAATATCTCACTTAAGCTGACAATGCTGTGATATAGTCAGTTTGCCAGATTGACGAAGTATTCTTTGTAATATATATTTGCTATATAAATAACTGTCAATAATAATTGTTTGAAAATGAGCAAATTACATGACCAAATCTACACGTAAACTGCAAGCTTTAACTGCAAGTATTTGGTCAGTACACGAAGACAAATGCCTTATCCATTTTGCACATCTGACGTAAACAAACAAAATACTATGTTATTCAATGAGTTCAAATGGGAGGTAAAGGTCATTTGAAGTATGTTTTGGGACTGGAAGCATTTTTTATTTGTTTTGTGTGTATGTGAAGTATATACTTTGTAAATGATAAGGCCATTATCATAGCCTTTCTTCAAAATAGACCAAAATGTTCTATTTTGCAACCACAATCCCTATAATATCTCTAATCATAGCTTAGATATACTTTATAGCTGAATATATCTAACTGGCACCTCTTCACTTGGCTTAGCTAATGAAGGATGAGTGTGGTCCTCATCTTGCCCAATATCAACGGTTTGAAAAAAAGCTTTAACCTATTTACCTATTCTTCTATCAAATCTGCATAAAACATTAAATAGACTAACAACACAACAGTATTAGAACTTACTTGTCTTTTTATGTTTTTTTTATTTCAGTATTGAAGTTATAGAAACCAGGATTAAGGAGTAAAACTAATAGGACAGAAAATGTATGGGTCATCAACTATCAGCTTGATTAAATTGCAATAGCTTAAATCAAATTATAATTACTGAAACCTGTACCATAGGGAATACTTTTCTAACAATAGCAAATTTACATGGAACCTAGCAAAAATTCTCTTCCAGGTGCCTCCCTGAAGGCCAATGCCCTCTCTGACCTACCCCATGCCCAGTCCTGATTTTTCTCCTCCAATTTTCCCAGTTTACCTGCATCAGGAGCCTGAATATTATGAAAACCAGCATTATGAATGAGAGATATCCAGCACACGTGCCAACTGTGGCAACGTCAAACGTTAAATGAGGGGTGGTTGGTGGGGCTATTTGCATCATTTTGGCCCACCTCAGTAGCACAATGCTTCAAATCGCATCGTCGAGGCCTCCGTCCTGCCTAGTTCACTAGAAAGTGGGCAGGATGCTGATAGATGGCATGCTCTCCTGGCAGTCCAAAGAACTACCCGAAAGTATGGCAATTATGATTTACAGTGTCTGCCATGGCCAGGACACAGAGGAGGGTCTAAGCTTGTTTGTTTATCAGGAGTTTAATATATGAAATTATAATGTCTACAAAATATATTTCCATTTATTCTACCCCAATTTTTTTTATCTAATTTAAAGCAGCAGTTCCCACTTCACATCCTTTATATTCTTAAAAATGTGCATCACGCAGAGTAGTCCTCCGTTCACCAAAGCTGATCTAACAACCCTAAAAGTACTGCTATTAATTCTACCATGCACTACTTGGAATGGTCAGCAGTGAAAACTTTCAGCAGAAGTTCTCAATAACAAAGTATGTATTCCCCCTACAGGTAGAGTGAAATAAAGAATAAATTCAAATAAAACATTGTGCAATCATCAAGGGGGGGGGGGGGGGGGGAATCACCAAGGACATAAAGTGGCGCCAGTGGTCGAAGTGGAAATTAAGCAGTGGCAATGGAATTTAGAGGTGGCGCTTTGGACAATGTAAGTTAATGGGATTTGATAGTTTTACGATGAAAACAGCAGAAGTGGTTTTATGTCATACCAACGTATACTATCCCACTTCAACCACTGAATGGCGCTATATAAACGATACAGCGCTATAGTGGCGCTATATAAATAACCAAGAAGAAATTGTGCGTGTTGTGTTTAAGTAGTCTGCCATCCTGACCAGGGCCGTAACTAGGGCTGTGCGACAGGGGCGACCGCCCAGGGCGCAACGCTGAAGGGGGGGAGCATTTTAGGAATATTTTAGGTTTATTTGGTTAAAATTGAGGGCTAGGTGGACGGCATTTGTCTTTCTCGCCCCAGGCGCTAGAATTCTAAGTTACGGCTCTGATCCTGACAATAGAGCAGACAGCTGTTCACCACAAATACCATGTGACTAAGCAATGGACTGCCAAAATCACTGCTTTTCAAAGCAGTTGTTTCAATAAATGAAATTATTTATCATCTGGCCTTTTTTCTTATTCAAGTGATTTTTACACAGCATCTATTGCATTGTTCTCCCTGCTCAGTTATTTTCTATTCTAGGGTGTGGGGCAAAGCAATTTTATGTAGGTTATCAAATAAATATTCCAAAGAGGACTTAGGGCAAAAGCAGCCTGGGGTAGAAAAAATGTAAAGACAGACCTGTGTGCAGCTCAGTTGGGGAACTGAATCACAAAGTTGACATAGAGTTTATAGAACGACCATAGATACGCCTATATTGTGCAAAAATATTACATTACATACAAATTGTGGTTAATGTTTCAATATGTCCTCAGTGTCCTTTAACTCTGTCTTCGTTCTGAAGGTCATTTGCCAACAGAAGAGTTAATATTAAATTGCATTCCTATTAACCTCCTTGCTTATACTTAATATTTCGTTGCAGAAGGTAGGTAACATTTAAACATAAAATAATGAGATCATAAAAAGGTTTGTACTGAGAACTGATCTTTTTTGCTATATACCGGTAATACTGCATATTTAGACAACATATGGGGATACTCCCCTGCCTTGAAGTTTTGGTGCAACATAAAAACAGTAATATGACTTATTCTCAGAAAATTCATTCCTGCTGTTCAGGGAAAGTCACATGCACTTAGGATAAAACACATTTTTATGGTATTTCATTAATTTCAACCCTTGTTGGGACATTTCCAAAAGCAATAAAGCTCTCCATATCAGAGGCTTTTATCTGGCTGATAAGGACCAAAGGGAGAAAGGGAATAAAAGCTTAGAACAGGCCCCAATGTATTGGTTTATTGCTAATGTGTTTCCTATTATGGGAAAGGTTATATTGCATGCTAAGTAATACATATCATTTGCAATAGGAGATTGTCACTGAAATCATTGGAGAATTAATGTCGGTAAGGTATAACAACATGTATATTAACTCGGTATAAATTATGTTAGAAACAAGGATTTATACCATGGAATTAGGAAACACAATCATTTGTAGATTTTATTTGTGTTTGAGATTTGAGCTACATTACCCCACTGTCACCACCCCTATAGATGGGTGAAACGGTTTTGACAGTTCTGTAGAATGTAATGTGGCTTGCTACACCTTTCATATAGATCAGAGGTTCTCAAACAAGTCCTAACTCCTCACCAACAGTGAATGTCTTCCCAAAAGAACAGGGGGATTTTATCAAATTGGTTAAACCAGAGAGTGTGCTACTCTTAGGAGATTCTCTAAAAACACATTATTGGCAACACTTTAGGACTGGTTTAAGGACTATGGAGATAGATTGAGCTAGATCACCTTTCTGACACTTGGATTGGGAAATGATGAGTTGGAAAGATAATAATATCACCAATATCCCCATGAATGAAATAGACAAAGCCACAGGGGCGGATCTAGAAAAGTACTGTACCCGGGGCGATTTAGGCCCCGGCCCTTTTAAAAATCTTAGGCTGCCGACGGCTACACACTATGTGCAGGTCCGTCCAGCCGAGACAGGCAGGGACAGTGTGCTGCCCGGCTGCTCTGATTGTAGTCAGAGCAGCCGGGCAGCACACTGTCCCTGCCTGTCACGGCTGGACGGACCTGCACATACTGTGCAGCCGTCGGCAGCAAGTGTCTGCTAGGGTGGGCGATCGCCCCTATCGCCCCCCCCCCCCCCTGGATCCGCCACTGCAAAGCCACAGGGTTTCTGTTTCTGCTTTTGTAGCTGGATCTAAGGGAGGACTTGGTACATGACAGAAACACACTGCTATAATAAAAGCAAAAGGTGCTTCCTTAGAGTATTAGTTTAAGGTGTGCACACTTATGCAACCAGGGTATTGTAGGTCGTTTATTGTCACTTATTTTTCTCAACAAATTGTCTATTTCTTTTTCACTTGAAATGATTGCAAGGTCGCATTAAAGGTGGTTGCAAACACCTTCACTCCCCCATTTAGCTTCCAAGTCCCACAGCATGTTTGGACCACCATCTTCACTAAATTAAACTTTTCAATTTTCCTTTTAGAATACTGGTAAGCCACAAAAAGGGTAGGATGGAACTATATTTTGTATGCTGTGCTTGTCCTACTGTAATGTTCAGTCCAGATGTGGACTTGCTATACCATTAGTGATTTGCACTAGCTAACCTGGGGTGTGGAGTCTAACTGGAATCCCAAAGTTCACCAGAGACCCCGGGACGTATTCAGGCAATGGTAAACAAGTAAAAAGCAGAGGACAGGGTAACTGGCAGACAAACTTATTCAGGCAATGTTACTTAAGCTATCAGGATTAAATGGTCAATAGAGTGAGTCATGGGTGTGTATCTGAATGCCTGCCTCTACAGTATGAGATGTGCCTAAATAAATGCAGCACTATAATGGCGACCATCCGGTCATGCATGCCTAAGGAGAGATGCTCGGGAAGCATGGCAAGCAGGCATTTTGCACCTGAGACACTATTGATTTTGCAACTCCTAAGGTTCTCACTATCTCTCTGATGGATTTGTTTGGTTTTTGCATGCTAAGGATGGCCTGTTTCCCTTGCATTGAAAGCTCATTTGACCACATGTTGTGAGTTCACAGCAACAGCTTCCAAAGCACTTAAAATAAAGAAGGAATAGCCCACACCTGTCCATGAAACAGCTTTTGAGTGAGATGTCCAATTACTTTTGGTCCTTTCAAATAGAGAGGGCTACATATTAAACAGCTGTAAATCCAAAACCCTTCCTCCAGTTTGGATGTGAATACCCTCAAATTAAAGCCGATACACTGCACTTTTGGCCTATAGTCCTTATAGAGCTGTAACTTGAATATGTTTTGGTAAACAGCTAAAATAACAAAAATGATCATTGTCCAGTGGACCTAACTGTATAAACTACATTCAGTAACCATAGCGGGCACAAATCAGTATTGACATGTACACTTTTAAAGCATTATGTGTTTAAAGTATTGTAGAAATTGCCAACCATTAAAATGATTATTTTGCTGGTCTAATGAGCATAAGTTATTTTATCTTTGTGATAAATATGTTTTCCTTAACTATACATCTTACTACTATCTAGTCATTTTAAGCATTTCATTTTTAAAAACATCTCACTATTTATCAAACCCTCCCGGTGATAGATTTTGACTGGTTTGTGCGGTGAAAGTTTCCATGGGGAAGCCTCTTTAACAAGGACAGCAGAGTACAAGTATTGCTACTGTCCTGCTATCGACCTCTCAATAAAGCATTTTCTCTGTCTGGCCTAATTTTAAAATATCTTTTTAAAACATGTTTTGGCGAACTTGAAACTGGAAGCCCAAGCCCGGGCTTTCAGTTTCAGTGCGCATGAGCGAATCGGCAAAGCCAAGTCATTTTTTATTGTAGCAGCAAGTAAAATATTTTACAAGTATTTAAAGAGCAAATATATGTGAATTAGTTATTTGAGTATAACAATCTGTCCTTTTTTCTCAGTTGTATCCTTGATTGTTTTCATACCAGCTCAGAATATTGGTACATTCTGTGATGGATACACAAGACCTTGGCACATTCACATTATACACACATGGTAAAAATAAATGGTAAAATCCTTAGATTTTGGACACGGTGTGGGGATTACATGGTGTATATTATTATACTATTGATATTACCAAGATGGGCCAATTTTCCTTCATAATGGCTGATTTAGACCTGATGAGTGGGAATTTCTAAGAAACCAAATCTGAGTGAGTGTAAAAGAATTAAGAAGATAAGCATCATTCGCCTTTGAAGCCTTTGGAAACAGTGTCATCTGTTTGCAATACTAAAGCGCAGCAAAACTACAATAAAGGGTACAAGTAATAACACATGTATTTGCATAGTGCACTTTTTTTAGCTACAGTAAAATATGTTTTTCAAACTGTAAAAATCAGAACGAACATAGATTAACGTGGATATTATTGGTTTCAAATTTCATAAAGAAGTTATTTTCAACCAGTCAAATATCACACATATATTTCTGACTACTGTAAGGGTCCAAACGTGAGTCTCATGGCTTGAGACCAGGGGAGGGCTGGCAAAATTTAGCCCGGGGGAGGGAGGGGGGGGGGGGGGGCAAGACTCGGCTCAACAGCCTATTAGGAAGATTTTAAAGAAAAAAAAATGCAGATGGCCCAGTGACCAAGCCCAAGGTAGCCCACTATGGGACCGGCAGATGCCCCCCAGCCCAGCCTCCCCCTGCTTGGAACGGTGTCTGTCTCTCCCTAATGGTGAACAGGGAGATTCATGTGGTATAAACCCAATCACTGTATCCTGCTTTTTTATTTTGGAGCCGACCAACCTATTGACGATGAAGAGTCTCTTGCGACATTGTCCCAGCCTCGCATCTTCCTAATCCACACACACTACTTTTATATAAACAGATACAGGAGCCATGGGAAGGTAGCAGACAGAGACAGACAAGAAGTGAGCACTGTCTTGGCATGGGGTAGGGTTGACAGACAGGAGGTTAGATTACATGGTCACACATACCTCCATAGATATGTTGGGACTTATGAAACTATATTGGCTAGGTGGGCATATTAAATGTATACTAGATATGCGGGCATTTTAGCTATATTTTTGCCATATTGACTGGTGGCATGTAAGGCTGAATGTAAGTATACTGTGCTGGCATATTTGCTATTTGGGGGTTTGTGAGGCTGTATGGAGGCATTTGAAGGGGTAGTTTTATTATAGATGGTATTTTTGTGCAGTGCTGCGCACAATAAACATTTAGTTAATTTTTACCTTTTAGCTCTAATGTCTATGCTGCTAAAAGTTTTCAGTTTTTCATAAAATCCATGCCGGTCATACATATATTTCAGTATACATTTTATATTTATTTCTGCTGTCATAGCATGCTAATGTTACTTTTGTGCCATGCTCTACATATAATTTTTGCCCTAACCGCATGATCATTTAACGTTTTGTTTTGGGTTTTTTTAATTCTTTTTTGTGGCGTGCGGTATCTAACTAAAGTGTTGCCTCTTTTACCTCTTATTCTGGCAGTGCACCAAATCTCACTGTAAAAAAATGTTTCAGCTTGCAGGACTGCACATGAACAAATAGACCTTGTGTATGCCAAATTAAATTCACAAAAGGAAAAATAATTCTTATGAAACAGTTTAACTCTAAAATGACAAAAATAAAATGATGCAGTCGTAGTCCTGTAGCATTCAGGAATCTTTAAAAAGCAAAGTGATGGCAGCCATTTTGTGGGATGAACCAAAATTCATAAGAAAGTAGTTGGACCTAGTGACATCACTAAAGCACTCCATGGGCAATATGCTTGAGGTAATACCAATATGATTATGGTTCTGCTGCTGGGTGTAGGTGCAATGTGATCTTTAAGTTCTGCTAAAGTAAGGCAGTATGGATTTTTTAAATGATACATAATAATACTATAAGAAATAAGAAAGTATTTATATTTAACACTTTTCTTTAAATTTATAGAGATTTAGAACATAACATCAGGGGGTAAACATTGCTTACTAAGACTGACCTTCACATATTAATTAAAAAAAAAAAATTGAAATGTCAAGAAATGTATATTTGCTTCCAGTGTTCTGTTTATCATCGAAGTCTTTATTATCCTCAGATTGAAATGTCATCTGTAGTGGAAATGTCAAGTAATTAAATTGCAATAGGAAATGATATGGTTTACCTAGAACAAATAAAAGGACCTTTCTAAAATACAGTGCTCTCAAGTTCTGTTACCTCTGGGTTTTTAAAGCCTAAAACTTTTAACCAGTTTATAGCTGGAACTTCTCACTTAAAAAACAAACCAAACCAGATAAATAAAAGCATTGAAATGGCAATTTCACATATTCTGCACAGTTTCAAAATAAGTGTATTATGTTTTGACCTCTTGCAATTATGGTTTCCACATGAGAGAGCAGATACATGATTATCCCGTATTTGTGTTTATATGTCATGCTTGCTTTATAGTGACATTTTATTAGCTATGAGGTGTTATTGAACTGTGTACTTCAGAAAAGTTACATTAGATGAAAACATTTGTTCCCTGTGTCGCTAAGATGTAATTTAGACAAACATACAATTTCTCTTCAGAGAACCTGAAATATACTAGCTAAACCCAAATAACATAGTGTGTGGTTTTTCAACATTTCAATATATGCTTACAATTGGTGGCTTGTAGATGGGTTTTTTTGTCAGGTAAAACCATGCATTATCAGGACATACATTAGGAACAGAGTGCTGGGAGACCACAGGGTATTGTTGTTGGTGGTGGATACTCTTATTTTTAAAAAATGAATATGGTAAAGCAAGTGTCCAAATATACTGTTATATTTCCCAGTTTATATATTTTTAATGTAACATTTGTATGATAAAGTGAATTTTGGTATCTATGAAATAGTTAAAACAGGATTCAGTCCTATTCCCAATGGCCAGTTTCCTCTAAAGAACGTTTTCCATATGTATGAACAGTGGTCTAAGTGGAAATTGAGAAATGTTAGTTTGGCAAATGTAAGTGAATGGAATTTAATAGTTTTACAATGAAGGTAATAGGAGAAGTGGCAAAGTGGCAGTATACCAACCTGTATATACCCCCCCCCCCGCCACTTCAACATATGTATATGAACATAAGGATACATTATGTAGTAGGTATACAATAACAAAGCCACATAGTATAATTTGCTTAACTTGAACAGAATTTATTTATTTTCTTTTACCATATTAGTATTAATATAGTGAGCAACTGGTATATTACTCTTTCTTCAAAGAGAAATATAATTTACAGGCATACCGCCTAACTGTATTTTGTTAGACTACCTCACAGTTCTAAACTTTTGTCATGATTTGGTGACAGTTGGGAGATATGTCCCACTCAGTGATACCCCTTCAATGCTGCGCATATCAAGGACACGCGCACAGTGGAATGTAGAGATGATTTTAGGGAAGGGGGCTGGGAGCATTCCAGCACTTCCGAAATTCTAAGCCAGCCCCCAGTAGCATGTGACAACACCCTTTCTAATGTAACCAGGCTCCTTTCTTGATTGTCGCTGTCCCAAATCTTCCATCACATATCTTGGGAGGTATGCATATGGGTTTGCATAATAACAAAGCAGTAGAGTGCAAATGTGCAGAGACCAATATTAAGCAATCAGGCATTTGCTTTCATTATCAAATTTGTACTAAAATCAACCAAAGCTAAATATAGGTTGCACTTAAATTATCACCATATAATAGAACAGCACAGTGCTACCCGGTGAACAAATTGTCTTGACAAAGGACAAAATATTTACCTCAGAAATTATTACCGGTATTTATTATAGGGTGCCACAAAGTTTTACAGCACCATACATGAAAGTAGTACAAACAAGGTAGACATAATCATCTTTAGCATTTATTTATTTAGCGCCAGCAAATTCCATAGCGCTTTCCAATTGGGTTATAATGTACTCTATGAAGCAAAAGATTGCAAAAATGTATTAGCACAGGTAGAACTGAAATGCGCAGGTAACAAATACAAGTAGTAAGACAAGAAAAGTGACAAATCAAGTCATATTACAAAAGGACAATTTTTGCCAATTACAAAGATGACAAGGGTAACCAAGGTGACAAGAGAGCGGTTGGAATCCAAAGGGGAAGAGGGGAAGCCAAAAACTGAGGCTGCGCCTCAGTCGTCAAGGTAGTTCCATACTAATTTGCATATACCTGTGAACAGCAAAACCTTTTTGGTCAATGTAGCTCTTTATCAGGTTTTCCTAAATCTGGGTGCCCCACAAAACATGATGATATTCACAAGAATCTGCAAATAAACATAGAATTACACAATGAGTCAAGTGCAGCTTCAATATTATTATTGTCTATGTTCCATAGGAAAACTGAATACCTTTAAGCTAATGGGTTCCCTGTAGAGATGCTCAGGCTCGGTTCCTTGAGAACCGAACACACCCAAACTTAGGGAATCCGAGTGCCGAGTCGGCTCGGTACTGTCGTGTGCCCTCGGAATTGAAAACTAGGCAAAACGTTATTGTGACGTCGTCGGATCTCGGATCTCGCAAGTTTTGAATTCCTTTTTAAAATCCAACATAGCGAGGGGTGGGAGGGAGGGTGTAACCCCATTTTTCTTTGTTGTGTGCCAATGTGTCCTAGATGTGCTAGGAACTGCAGTGTGTTTGTGTCATTGCTCTGTTGCTTAGCATTCAGCCAGGTCGCTGCAGTATTTGTCCGAACGTATATGAAAATAATATTGTGACCTGTGAGGTGGTCAAAATTGACTGCAAATGACTTGAAATTAGTGTTATTGAGGTTAATAATAATGTAGGAACAAAAAAAAGAGCAAACTTATGTGATTTTAGCATATTTTAGGATTTTTTCTTAAAAAAATCCAAAACCAAAACACAAAGCTAATCCAGATCTAAAACTAAAACTAAAACCAGTTCACGGGGATCATTGAGAATCTCTAGTTCCTTGTAACATTTCTCTAGTCTTTAAAGGATTATTCTACCTCAAATTCAATTTTTAAGCAATGTGCCTTCTCCCCCCAACTAGCAGAACTGTGAAGTAGTTTGGAAAAACATAAACCAGCAGACTTTATAACTGTTACTTGTCCCCTGCTAACAAATGTTAGAGGAAGAGGTGCGAGCAACACGGTGTTAATTTCTAACACAGATGGTAACAGCATAGACCAGTGTCCAATCAGCACCTGCATTAGAAACTAACACAGAACTGTTTGGATTTGGATTCTATGGGTATAGATGGAAAACATATTATTAAACTATGCCTCTATGCATTTTTACTTACTTCTTACAAATACTAAAAGTAGGTATTCAAATATATACCACTTAATATATATGAAATATATGATTTTTTTTAAAATTTAAGTAATAGCTATTTTTTCAGGAACTACTTTTGAGGGCTATATTCTATGGTGTCATGTATTACTTAGACCTGATAAGGTACCTTGTACAGGTATATTTTCTTTAAGACCTTTTCTCAGCCTGCAAGCCACCATTTGGACAGACTTGACTTAAAAGAAAATAAATGGAAAAAAAAGCGTGTGTATTTGTTTCTTTAAATTCTTTGAAATCTTGTAACTTTCCAAGAGTAAACTTGGCCCATTACAAGTACAGTTATGACTAACTTTAAATACTACATTTATTAAAATTCTAACAAAAATCTTTATTTTGCCCGCTCAGTTGACGTAATTGTTATTCTTCGTATTATGGAGCCGATGCAAAGCTTCGCCTCTTTGACAAAACTTTATTATCAAGCAATCTGTGCCAGTATTTACTTATTTGGCTTCCCCTGACTATGACTGTGTCTGCAAGTATGGAAAATATATTTTATTGGAAGGAATTTAGAATGCCTGATGAAGGAGTTTAAGTCCTGTGTGTAATTCATTATATTGTCCTCCTCTTCCAAAACTTTGAAGCAATTTAGTTTTAGTTTAGTATTCAGCCGCCATTCACAGAAATGTTTTAACCACATTCATGTTGGCATTAAACTGTAATTCTGTGGAAAAGCTGCTTAATATAACATTAATATGATCCTTCACTTTGATAAAAGTGTTACTTTTTTCCTGTCAACAATGGTAATACACAGGCACAGTATGTAATGGAATGCACTATGCTGATTAAAATAATTTCAATATTTTTTTTATTAGAATCTCAAATCTATCACATTTTCCACTATTTCAAAAAAACTCCAGAGTATTCTGTTCACAAGATGAGATTTTTTTTTTTTATTTGTAGAGAAATATTTCCATCAGGTAATAAACTTATCTTCAAAATAGTTTCAACAGCTGTTAGCTAAAACGGTTTATTAGTCTATAAAACTGCGTAGTGATTTTCAAAGTTTAAAACTTAGATTTAAACAGTACCCTCCGTTTATGCACAGTGCAAGTAGCCATTTTGTAGGCTGAACCAATATTATATAGCCTAAGAATTCACTACCTGCTAGTAACATCACTGAAGCACTTCCAATGCCAAGTATTAACTTTTAAATTAAGCATCTTTCAGATACGGTTTTTAACAAGCTGAACGACCATAGTGAATTGGACAGTATTTGTAGATTATTCACATCTGCTGAAGTCACTTTCTTTTCTAGCACATATACTGTCTATCCATGTAACTGTATCCATGTAACTTTCCAGCATTAAAAAAACCCTAAAACCTGTTAATGAACCATGGGTCAATCTTCTGACTTGTTTGCCAAAATGTATACGAAATTTCAAACAGTCTATTTCATGAATATCTATTTAAGCATACTTTATGTTTAAGCGGGGAGGAAATTGGTTCATATGATGAAATGAGAAAGTGGTATTGTGATGGGATTTATTTATTATTTATTAACTGTTATTTATATATCACCTATATATTGCGCAGTGTTTTGCAGAGGATATTTAGTGATTCACATCAGTCCTGGGTTTTTTTGGGTGTAACAAGATTTTACTTGTGGTTTTAACTAAATAACTACTAGGAAATTGACTAAAGACTTTTTGAAAGATATTATTTAAGTGCTTTCCCATAAGCTTTATCAATACATTTCATAGCCAATAGATTAAATCCATAGTACAAACTACTGTAGGATTTGGAGAATGTGTACATAAGAATAATTTCACAAGAGGCCTCTTTGTCATTCATATGTGTTATTATTGTTATCAAAGCACTTAAACGACTACAAATGCTTATAATAACACAATCCCCCAATGAATCATTTTTACCAGATGAGCCGAGTTAGCCTGATATAATTGTACCTGCTATGTGAGCTATAATGACAGAGGTTTTGCTCTAACACAGGAAAAACCATAACTACTCAATGACCTCCTCAACATTCCATAAGTGTCAGCACACTCTCTACTCTGTAATACTTCCACTAAAAAAGTTCAGTAAACGAGACAAAGATTAGATAAGCAGAGTAAAACCTGCTATAAATTTTAGTTACAATGACATAGATGTGTAAAAAAAAATGTTACGTATATATTAACAACACCAATTTTACAACTGTATGCCTAGAAGTTTTGCATGGTTTTAAGTGGCCCTACACCTTCAACTGTGCATTTTTGTATATTAAAATAGAATTATTAATGGAAAACTCAATATAAATCTAATTTCTGGTTTAAAGCTGCAACACAACCTAGACATTATACATTATATATATACTTTTAAATAACATTTTATACCATTATACATAAGCAGATAGTAATTTTCAGTATTCTCTTTACAAAAACGATTTGTTTTTTCTTCAGGTAATTGCAGCTTTAATTATAATTTTAAACATTCATTAAACACCAACATTGAAAAAAAAAACATCAATGTAAAATACATTGTTAACCTGATATTCCACTGGAGCGCTGTTAAAACATAAAGTACTCTATTAGACGTAATAAGCAAGCCCCTCCCACATTTTGCACAGTGTGCTAATTAGATCTGATATTGGTCAAAAAGCATAGAATGCAATCAATTTGAGCTGTTCTGACATCACTGTACCTGTATGAATAAACCACTCCATACACTGCATTTCTGCAAAACAAGCACCCCAAGTTCACAGCCACTCTGGGTCTTATTTAAAATTTGATGGACTTTGAGGCCAGAATGTAAATGGCTGGCCACAAAATTGCCCCTTTTTGTCACGAGCCGCGGCTCCAGTACTGACCGCTGCGGCTCGCCTCTCTCTTCTGCGGGCGTCCCGGCCGTCACTTTAGGCTTCCTCGTCCTGGTTGCCTAAGCAACAACCGAGACGCTTGCTGCTCCCTGCCGCCACGCCTGGCCAGCTGCCAAACAGCCGGGCGCGTGCGTGCAGGGCTGTACAGGCTCAGCCTTCCATGGCTGATTGGATCAATATTATTGTAGCCACCTGGCTGATTATGGCAGCTGGGCACCCTGCCTATTCATTGGCCCCCAGTACTATTTTAAGGCAGTGAGGACTGAGCCTCACTGCCGGTTATAGCGCTCTGTTCCAGTTTGCTACCTGCTTCTGTGCTGTGTTTGGTAAATACTTTTGTATTGATTCTGTGTATGACCTTCTGCCTGTTACCTGGACTCTGAACCATTGCTTGTTGACCTGACCCTCGGCCTGTTACCGGATTTGCATCATTTCCTGTGGCCCTGACCCTGTTTGTATCTGACGTCGCCTGTGCTCTGTTAGGCCAGTCAGACATTATCATCTCTGTTCCAGTCCGCAGACCTCTTGCCTGTCCCTACTCCATGTATTACCTCCCACTCCTGAGTGTTGCTGTGTGACCATAAACTTGTGCTACACTGAGTGTAAGACCTGGGGGCATCCGAGTACCTGTGAGCATAACCAGTCTCTACGGGAAAGGTGGCTGCTATAGGTGAAGACCTCTTCCGCTAGTTCTACAAGTTTATGACGCACTGGTGGCCATAACACTTTCTTGGAGTTAGATATGTGCAACTCAATATATTTTGTTTGAATGTGGCCACATTAAGATACACTTTAAATGTACTAGATACACCAGTTATCTTATTCAACTTGATAATAACTGGTGTTTAAAATGCGTATTAAAAAATAGAAAATACGCCAAGGTACAAAGTTACTAATTTTTTTGCTTTATTTTCCTTAATGAATTAGGTCCTATGTGTAAGCTGTAAGAAGTTGATATGTATTTTGAATACTTTTTACAGATCAAGTAGCATCATAATATCATTTGGAAGCCAGATATATTAGAAATAAATAATAAACCTGAAGAAAGTTTAAAAAATATCAGCCCCAACATTGTAATGCGAGCATAATATATATATAGAACACCTGGAAATACTCTGATTGGCCAAACTAGATCAGCCATCAGAGGTATCTGGGGGAAGTCAGCTTGTGATGTGAAAAGACAAGTTCACCTTTGTTATTAAAAATGAAAAGTAACAGATACATATGGTATACTTTGCTACAAGGCCTTAGCTAATTGTTGGTTGGACATGCACACTGCGTTCATGCTGCTCAGCTCAAGAGTCAAGCAACAGGATCAATTTCAAATTTAGTCACACATTTGGGCAGCTAAATTAGATGAGAGCTGGCCATATGGACTGCATTTACTAACATGCCCGATATTGATTCTATCACTTTAAATAGCATTATTGAGCATTGTGCTTGTTCTCAGGCCACATATGCTGCAATATTGGGCCAATTGCCCAATGTTGCCTGGGATTATTATTATTATCCTTGATTTATATGGCGCCACAAGGTTTCCGCAGCATCATACAAAATACATATAGTAGACTATACAGGGTACAGAACAGTACAGGACAAGACGAGTAAAACTAAGACTCCAATAGATCAAAGAATAGTAAGTACAGTGAAGTTGGAGAAGAAGAAATGGCATTGAGACAGAAGGGAAGAGGGCCCCGCTTACATACTAAAGGGAGGGGATACAGACAGCAGGCAAGAGAGGAGTCACTGGAGAGAATCAAGCGCAAGAGGAGCGTGAATAGAGAAGTGGGAGGTAAGGAGAACAAGGATGGAGAAGGTTATATCTTTGGCTGGTAGGCTTTGAGGAACAGATGGGTTATGAGTGCCCATTTGAAGGTGCTCAGATATGGGGACAGATGGATGGAGCAATGGAGGTTGTTCCAGTGGAGTGGGCAGCACAGGAGAAATCTTGAATTCTGGCATGGGATGAAGTGATCAGTGCGGAGGAGAGATGACAGTCATTGGCCGAGCGCAGGGAACGAGTGGGAGTGTGACCGATGAGAAGGAGAGATCAAGAAGGGGTGAAGATTTAGAAGGAGGGAAAACAATGAGTTCAGTTTTACCAGTGTTGATTTTGAGAAAACATGAAGACTACCAAGAGGAAATGGGAGATGGTGGAAATCAAAGGCAGTCAGAAACACGAGAGAAGGGGGAACCCTGAGGAACTCCAACAAGGAGGACGGAGGGGGTAAGGATGAGTCTGTAGTGAAAACAGAGAAGGAGCGGTTGGCAAGGTATGAGGTGAACCATGTGAGAACATTGCCAGAGAGACAGAGAGAAAGAAAAAGGCATGTTTGAAGGAAGAGGGGACGATGCAAGTGGAGAGTGACAGATTAAAGAGCTGTGCAGGGTGGGAGCAAGCAGAGGGAGCGAACGAGGTGAGAAGGGATGGGATACAGCTGGCAGGTAGATGTGGAGAGGAAAGCATGAGAGAGTGGACTTCATCACTCGATGTAGGGTGGAAGGAGCACCAGAGTTGTTTTCTGGAGGAAGGTGAAACGATGATGGTGGCTGTAGGGTGAGATGAGGAGGAGATGCAAAGCCTGATATCCTCAATTTTAGAGGATAAAAAGCAGTTGATATCGGTGGCAGAAAGGGAGAGCGGAATAGGGGTGAAGAGGAAGAAAGTTAAATGTGGCAAAGAGGTGACAGGGACGGCTTAAAGAATAATTGTTTGGCAAGGGAGAGGGCAGAACTGTAGAAGGAGAGGATAAATTTAAAATTGACGGAAATTGGTCAGAGAGCTAGAGTTCCTACAGTGGTGTTCAGCACTGCAAGTGCACTTCTGAGGGAAGCGGTTAAATGTGGAGTGCCATAGTTGGGGTAGCAGATGATGACAGCAGACAGAAGAGGTGGGGGCAAGAGCATCCAGGGCAGTGGTGAGGGAGAGGTTGTAGAGAGAGGTCGCCTGGTCAGGGCTGTCCAGGGTAGAAAGAGGGGAGAGAAGAGTTTCCAGAAGAGGAGAAAGAGGTAAGGTCCAGAGCATCAAGGTTGCCCCTAGTGAGGGTGGATTTAGACAAGGTGGGGTTCAAGGGAGGACAACAGAGTGAAGGAGAGGAGATAGTGGTCAGAGAGAGGGAAGGGGGTACTAGAGAAGTGAGATAGAGAACATAGATGAGAGAAAACAAGGTCGAGGGAGTGACCAAGATAGTGGGTGGGGGATGAGGTCCACTGAGTGAGGCTAAAGGAGGATGAAAGGACAAGAAGTTTGAAGGAGGCATGGTCGGTGAAGTTGTCAATAGGGATGTTACAATCGCCAAGTATGATGTAGGGGTTGTTAGAGTATAGGAAGTGGAGAAGCCAGGCTGCAAAGTTATCAAGGAAACAGGAAACGGGTTCAAGGAAGGCTGTAAAGGGGATGAAAGAAGGGGAAAGAGAGGGAAGACACAATGGGAATGACCTGAAATGTACAGTTAGGGAATAGGAGAAGTTCCACACCACCTCCTGGATGGTCATCTGGTCTAGTGGAGTGGGTGGAGCCCATGAGAGAGAGTGGCGGAGGAGATAGTGTCAGTAAACAAGAGTCAGGTTTCAGTGATTGCAAGAAGGTTTAGAGAGTTGGAGACGAAAAGGACGTGGATAGAAGGCAGTTTATTACGGATGGATCTGTAAGTCGAGAGGGCACAGGAGAAGGGGAGGCGTGATGTGGATGAGGTTAGCGGGATTGCTAAAATGTGGGGGGTGTTGAAATTGAGGCAAAAGATAGGGTTAGGGGACAGGAGCGACAAGGCATGGCGAAAGTGGGAGAGGAGAAAGGAAAAATGGGTTAAAAAGGGAAAAATTATGGGATAGAAAAGAAACAGGGGCAAAAGAGAGAAAAAAAAGGACAACATGTGGAGACAGAGGCAGAATTTAAGGCAATAACAAATACTGTAATTCAATAGCAGGAACAATAGCAGACAGAGAAGAGGGAATGCATGAAAAGTGAGGAGTAACCACAGGTAATAGTGAGTCCAGAAAAGCAGGAGTAAGAAAATTCCAGATGAGTTCAGAGGATTCCCAGTGAGAGCAGGTGAGACCATTGCTCTAGCATGGTAGAGACCTGGAGAGAATAGGTTAGACCAGGGGTATATTTACTAAACTGCAGGTTTAAAAAATTGGAAATGTTGTCTATAGCAATCAATCAGATTCTAGCTGTCAGTAAATATACTCCCAGGAGTCCAGGTTATTAGGAGAGAACAGGTAAACGAGTCCAGGAGTGCAAGAATCCATGAGACCAGGTTAACAGGAAGAGAGCAGGGTCCAGTTTAGAGAGTCAGAAAGGCAGACTGAGGGTAGCCACATGCGAGGGCCTAGGAGTGAAAAAATATGGGGTTGGTAGCGGAAAATGAGAGAGTGAATGTTTTGTGACAACGGGGATTTATTGGGTCAGCAGTGGAAGGTTGTAAGGGGTGGAGAGCAGTTATCTGGAGTTCACTGCTGAAGGCATTGAATGAAGGTATAGAGGCGATCAGATGTCATAGAGGTGAGAAATGGGGTGGGGCTGGGGCGTATATTTTGAAGGCCATATTGAGCAGCAGGGTTACAGAGGGATCCAGGGAGTCGGTAGAGGGGCAGATGGAGAGGCCAATAAGGAGGGTAGGGATCCAGGCCAAGGATTACAGTGGAGCAGGGGTGGTATAGGACCAGCAGCTGGTCACAGCCTGTAAGATCCACGACCGTCAGGCCCAATGCAGCATGGAGGAGTGGGGGTGACCAAAGGCAGCATGTTGGGCATTGGAAGCAGAGAAAGAGATCATCGGCTGCATAAGGCAGCAGGACGGAAGGAGACCGAAGCAGAAGGCCACAGTTCTGGATAGACACGATGGGAAAGAGGGCCCAAGTCGTGTCCAGGAGTAGGTGGCAACAGCAGCATCCAGGAACCGACACACCAGGCAGCGGCAGGGTGTCAAGAGACAGGAAGCATCGCAACAGGGAGTAAGGCGGCAGGCAGGAGCACAAGAGAAGTTCACTTGAAAACTGCAGAACCTGTTTTACTAAGTCCAGCCTGGTATTAGACCCAAGCCACGGGCTGTAGTAGAGACCGCAGCCGGGAAATGATATTATGAGGATTGTCTGATATCGTCTGTGATATTGCAGAGTGTGTGGCTAGCGTTAGGTACACACTCTAGCAGAGAATATCTAACAGTATCTGAAAATACCAAAATTAAAGAACCTATTCTCTTTAGGGGGGATTTGTATGTAATTACAATTAGATTTATTAACAATGAATAAAACATAAATGCAATAAGCAATTTAAAGCAAATACAAGTTAAAGTTATAATATCTTTACAATATGAAAAAAAATTAAATGAAAGAATGCAGTGATATTTGTTAAACAGTTTATACAGTGCACGGTTTGTGTTTGCTTAGTTCACACTGCAGCATCATCGGCTGACATTAGCGGCTCCCAGCTACTCGCAGTGGGATTTTTCAAAACAGATGGTGCTGCAGACGATGCAAACACAAACCATTGCGTTGCACAAACTGCCATTTTAGTTCAGATCTTTCATAACGATATTATAATTTTTCTATGATATTTAATGTTTATTCTTTATTCTTTTTTACTAAATCTAATGTTAATGCTCTTCTCCCTTGGCGAGGGCGTCCGCTGATTTTTAATGTGTAACTGACTGGTGAGAAAATGTCCGGAATGTTAGGCCAGAATTCCCATCATTACATTCTCAGGACACCAATGCCTCCAGCAAAGCAGAACCAAAGACTAGTGTACGCCCATTCATTATGAATAACTTTCATTGGCAAACATATTGCATTACATAGGGTCCTTGTGCCTTCAGCCATAACTTCTGCTGCACCCTCTTATATTATTTATTTTCTTCTATTTGTGGCTTAGCAAGGTCATGAAACTATGAAAAGAGTTATTTGCATACAAACAAAGTTAAACCAGAATAATGTGGAGCCAATTACATTAAAATCCCTATTGCCAGCATTTCTTCTTGCAAACTATTCTCAGAACTAGATGTAGCTTTTCACCATTTATTTCATGTTTTCATACATATTTCAGTTTGTATTTGGCTCATCTGTAATCCAGCTAAAACTTGATATAATACCCTATTGTTTGTGTACATGACTTTTAATTTCTTCTTTGTAAACACTTACATATTTTGGCCTTTGCTACCTTTTAATGTGCCGCTTAAAAGAAAAAAAATGCCAATGAACTTATATACCGATATGTGACATATTTTGCATAAAATCTGTCTGGGCATGCCCAGAAAGGAACCATACGCCAGAGAACGCAGCCACGTCCAATTAATATTTGAGTGCAAAACACCCTTACTTACACCCTTACACTCATGGGCAGAACGGGGAGGGGACGTGGGAATATGCATGTGGACAATGTTCAGAAAGGGTGTGCAAAGCTCGAGTGCATGCAGAAGCGTTGGATTCAAGCTTTCAAACTTTTCTCAAAGGTACAAGTTGAACACTTGACATTGAGTGAATTTGTTTTTTTTGCTTTCTTTTGCGACTTTATATTCCTCATATGTATTGGACATATCCTGCAGTGTATTGTTTTTTAGAGCAGAGCTTACTTGACCCGTATTCAACAGACGTATCTTTACATCCACTACTTGCTGAATATAGACGTATCTATGTTCGATTTACGTGCGTTTTTTTTTAAAAAAAACAACAATATGTTCATTATGCATGCCTTAATGAATCAGGCCCAAGGTCTCCACTATGAGGATTTTCATGGAAAATATATATTTCTATAAAAAAATATACAGTATAAATAATGAATGGTCTTCTTGCTAACAGATACACTTTTATGTTTCTTGGGGATCCTTAAGACTAATGCTTTGCTAAGGTCACAACATTTAGGATTGCATATTGCTTGCCCATGACTAATTTAAAGCTTTGCACAGAGTCAGGTGCATTGGTATCAGGATCCAATTTATGACCACAGGAGATTCCTTATCTTAGTGGGAGGTATTTGCTGAATAAATAATGGAGAACAGAGATGAGCAATGCCACAGAAGTGACCTGTTCGAACCCTGCGTCTTTCCCATTGATACACTGTGGAGCATCTACCGTACTCATGCGGAAAGAGTATTGGGTTCTCTAATTATGTTCTTTGGGACAAAAGGCAAATTAATCATGCATGAGGCAACCTGAAAGAGATAATCATGTCATTGGTGACTGCCTTGGTTAAAGAATCCCTTTCAATATCCCAAACCCAGATCATTAATGAAGTCATTACTTTCACTTATCCCAAACACAACATACGATTTGTAATACTGTGTCTATTAGGCAGCTGTTACAGACAACTCAGCTGCTTGTAGATTACTAATGTTTATATTTTACCTATGTGAAATAAAATGTACCAAGGGAAACAGAGTCTATTAGTTTGTCAGGAACAATTTCTAAAGATTAATACTTTAAAAGCAAATATAACCATTAATAAGTTGATTTTATTATGTACACCCATATATAAAATACATTTTTTTAATCTTTGAGGTCAACAGTGTTAACATGGTAAACAATGAAGGAACAAGTATAAAAGTAAAAGTGACAACGAAACCACAAAGAAACAGAAATATGTAATAGTATTGAAAAATACACAAAGGATGTGCAATAAAGGGTTACATCTCAGGATGTCTTGGGACATGGCATCACATGATTGGTCCAAAGCAGCTGTTAGCCAATTACATGCTACCATCCCTGTAAGACACCCCCAACCCCATTTCCAACCTTCTGCTTCCTGACTACTGTCAAATCAAGAAAATGGGATCTACACCAGAAGGGAGGACACAACTTTTAATGAGCATACGTAATTTAGTAAAGTTTATTATACTTTTATAATATGAATAGGAGCTCTAATTAATTAAGGATTTAAACAGAAGAAGCTATGACATCAGTAGATCCATGCCACCTAGTGGCCAAATCATCATAAAAAATCTCTGGATGCTTGTTTTTTTTACTATGCATTAACAGAGCATTAAAATATGAAAACCTTTGTTTTACTCATCAAGTAGAGCTCTACAATACATTTAATGCATTCCCAATTATTCAGAATAATGTAATCAAATGCATCAATGGTGAAATAAAGCCATTTGCAGATTTATTCTGGGCTTATTATGGGCATTCTTTTTCACATACATATGAATAACGGTAGTATAAGTTTGTGGCATTGGTGTAAACAGGTGAATAATAATATTAATACTTTTAATTTTAATTTTGACACAGAATTAATATTAATCTAAATATTCACAATTGACTTTAGATGTGTTTTTATGATATAACTCTAATTTGACTCTAATTTTATCACCACTTTGTAATCCATTCCTCTACATAATCTAGAATTCACATAGGAAATACAATTTATGATACTGCACTAAGGTAATAAAATATGAATACGATGAATACATCCAGGGTCTTCTGTTCTGTAAATGACCCCAAGCTCATCCAATTTTGAATTAATACCTTGTGACCCATAACAGATGGGATCACTAATCAATACAGGTCATAGATTTCTCAAAGTGACTAGATAACAAAACTAGCTTTAAAGGAGAAATAAAAAGTGTACCAAATAGAGCACCAACCCAATTTAATATTGTATAATATGGCATAAGATATGTTACACTGGGGTGTTAATGCTCAGTGGTGTCTCCATGTTTGTACTGCATGCATTTTGTTATGCATTGAGCAGGGATCATTCAATTAAATTTTATTAACGGAGTCCTGCTCAGTGCATCAAAAGTGCATGATAAAAGCATTGAGAGCGCACATGTGTTTTTAATAGGCTTTTCATTTGCAGTGCTCACAGTGTTGGAACTACCCTCACTGCAGGGGGGTCCAGCCTCTACATGGCCCAGAAGTGAAAGGTCCTAGCAATGCCAGGTCACCTTCTCAAAGCCCCCGCTCTATTATCAGAAAAAAGGGAGGGTTGCCAGCATTGCTGGTTAAAATGCGTTCGCCAAACAATGAATTCCGCTCAAACCGAACGTACCAAGGATGCATGGGCAGTGCCCATATGTATACTATGAACCCTTACACCTTACTGTCCAAAACATACAAGGAATCATACAAAATCAGAGCACAACAGAGACTGCAGAAATATTACAACAGTATTGTTTGTTTTTGCTAAACAAATGTTGGCACATTCTTGCTAGAAATTCCAAAATGCGTATTAATCATTGTATATATTCATTCTGGGCAATGAAAAATAATGTCAAAATTTATTTACCGTAATACAAATATATCATTAAACCACACAAGCTTATAATATTTGCTGATCTGCTAAAAAGGAAAATACTTGTGTTTTTACTAAAAACAGATGCTTAGAGCACTCCCTTCCTGTACTTCATCATGTGAAGATTTTATTATTTCCCTGAGGTGACTTTATCATGGTATTGAATAACAAAATATGGAATTTACATTGCAGGTCAGGCACAACGGAGGATCTGTTGTAAAGTATGTCAACCTGTCTGCCAGTCAATTAGCCCTGCTGTGAGCGGAACAAGGAGCTACATACATGTAATAGTTGGCAATACTCTGGAAAGCAAATGTTCCACTTCTTCTTAGAACATTTTATTATTTTGTCATATTTTAACACAAAATAGAATAAAACAAATATAAGATCAGTAGCAGCTTCATACTACACATAGGATAACAGTAGATGATGGGAAACAACATGTGTAGATTTCAAGAATCAATTGATATTGACGAACTATAAGTACATTTTGAATAGTAATCTTTTAAATAGATTAATTAATATTTAAGCCAATACATTTTAATTGTTATCAAGACGGATACTGGTTAGCTTTCAGTTTTCATTCAGATTTCTTGCGAGCCATTGATTTGTCTGTGTATTCATTTACCATAGAGAAGATAAAGAGCAATAGCATATGATGATATATAAACAGGGAATTGTATTTATTGAGAATAGTATATAATAAAGTTTACACAAAGAGATCTATTTATTAAAATGCGATCTGCCATAAAAAGAGATTGTCACATAATTTATGAAGGTTTCAGTCTATGATTTCTCCACTTACCGATTCCTAACACAGACCCCATATATTAAGTTTTCCAATTCATTAAGATTTTTGCAGAAAGGTAGCGCCATCAATGGGATCCAACTAGAGCCTCTCTGGCTGCTCTGGATCCCTCACCTGTGGAAGTGCTATGCGCATGCGTTGTCTGACATTGCTCTGATCTTTTCCACTGTTGTAGGTAGCCAATGTTTCCCATCTGTTCTGCATCTTACTACTTGTCTTGGGTCAAGTGCTGACAGTGTCCTGCCATTTTATTTATTTATTTTTTTCCAATTTCTCTGTGTCTCCCTCTGCTTTTCCTTCTCTCTTCTGTAGTTTCAGAAATCCCTGAGGGGTCTTGTACCATTTCCATGCACTTTGTGAGGAAGTTCTTGACAGTTCTTACATATCTTTCCACTCGACTGTCTGATTTTGGTAAGTGTGGACTAGAGTTGGTGGGCTTTAATGGCCATTTTATTGTGAAGTCACTGAATTATTTGGATGTATATATTGCTCTTAATCTATTACAATTGGTAATGTCCCCTCATTATGCATGAAAAGGTCTGATCCTGAAACTTGACATACCCGTTCTGGGATTTCTTGACATGTACCGTATATACTCGTGTATAAGCCGAGTTTTTCAGCACATTTTTTATGCTGAAAAAGCCCCTCTCGGCTTATACTCGAGTCAATACGTTTTTCCAGTTTCTTGTGGTCCTCGGCTTATATTCAGGTCGGCTTATACTCGAGTATATACGGTAAGTGGTTCCTGTTTGCTTAGTTATGAGTTTTTTGAAAAGCTTTCAGTGTATGAATCCTATATTTGTTTGCAAACATGCAATGGTTTGTTCGAAATGCAAACTCTCTAATTATTTCCAGTTATTTAGTGTGGGCACCATTCTCTCATTATAACCTGACATAGATTTCAAGGGTCTATGCGGATTCTCAGTATACAATATGATTTATTTTCCTTTGCTACCATTGAATTCACCCATTGTAATGAGTCTGTGACCATCAGCATTACGCTCAGTTTTTCCATACATGCAAGTTTGTTTATGACTCTCTCTTGATCTATAGGAACTCTTCTCAGTGGATTTAGAACTGGTTGTTCCCCAGGTTGTAATTTGCGGAGTAATCTCCAACAATAAAAACTTTTCAGTGCTGAGTATGATTATAGCGCAAGGCTAGCAGTTGCTGAGGATCTGCCTTCCCCAATTATAAAAGCTAAAAAACAAATAAATTGTGCAACTGCGGTCTCTGTGCTATAACAAAATTGTGTAGAGATTTGTGGATATTGATATCAATAATTTTATTATATAACGTATAAAACATTCAATAATACATAAACATCAATTGCCATATGAGCTCATATGATCTAAAAACTATTTTTACAAATTATCCAAATAACACAAATACATGTGCAAATATAAATCAGAGCAAACAAATCTCTAATACATGTATTGATTTATATTTGCACATGTGTTTGTATCATTTGGATAAATCAATATAATATCAATATCCACAAATCTCTACACAATTTTGTTGTAATTTGCTGAAGCATTGGGACCTTTGCAAAGTCTTGCCATGGGACCCATAAATGTCTAGCCATGCTCTTAATAGTGCTTCTGGATTTGCTCCCTTGTTAGGTGTTCCAGGATGAGTTTCTTGAAAACTTTAATGTCTAGGACTGTTTGGGTTTATCTTTCTAGACAATAAAACAGTTTATTTGCCCATTGTTTGCATAGGCATTTAATACAGCTGCCTATTACGTTGAGTCTCTCACCGCCATATCCTAATAGTGTTGGTTGTTCTATTTTATCCAGAGTATATTGTTTTTGTAGGACATATTTGTCTGTGTGTTTCCTATGCCAGCAAATACATCTTGTGCTGCACCCTTTAGCACATTTATATTGGATTTTGATGCTTGAAAAGGTTCTGGCAATTCTTATTGCCTTCTTTAGGTTGAGAACACCTTCTAGGAGTAGTTTTTCCTTCAACTCACAGCTTTAGTAGTTAAGTCGCTTCTCGATTGGCTTATGTGCATTTTTATTTATTTCCTAGCACAACCTCCTCTGTATCAGAATGTTTATGTTGGGTAAGTTTAAAAAGTGTCTATTAATAAGTCTAGAGAGCGCTCTACTAGCACATCATGATGTGTGTGTGTGTATGTGTGTGTGTACCTGCATTCATATGCTTGTGGGGACATTGACCTGTTTATACACCAACCCTATGGAGACCTGAGTCGTAGTGGGGACAATAATTGAGGTTGCAACAAAGCTTCCCAAGGCTAATCAATGCAGAGGACCTTGCTGATATGCTCAGCATAAAAATCTGTCATGTCCCCACGAGTTGTCACAACAAAAGTATGCATGTGTCCAATGTGGAGGAGAGAGTATGTGAGCATCTTACCGCCAGAGGCCAGTATACTGTCTAAATGTATAGCAGGAGCAGGAAGTGGAAGTGACTGCAGCCTGCCGGCACTTTATACACCAAGCGGGTAAAGACACAGTCGAATTCGTCTGTTGCTGAAGGTAAAGCGGGGACAGTGAAGCATGACAGAGTCCACCAGTAGCTCCGACTATAGCCCGGAGAGTAGTGGAGAGGAATATGACCCTGACAGTTTGGAGGAGAGCGGTTCAGACACCAGCGGTAATGCCCCGTTGCCCACCAGTGCAGCAGAGTGCAGGTACCCAGAGATGAGTTCTATGTACGACCATTCTCGACCTTCTGGCAGCTGTGTTTTATACACAGAGGGTCAGAGAGACGACACGGTGTCTGTCCAAAAGTTATCCAGAAACAGTGATGGCTCCAGAGCATATAACAAAAAGCAGTACTGCCTGTACTGTGAGAAGCCCCTCTTAAAAATTACCCGGCACATGGAGCATGTTCACCGCAATGAGACTGAAGTAGCCTGGGCTCTGAAATTCCCTAAGCACTCAAAAGAAAGGTGCATGTAAATGGAACATCTTTGCAATAGAGGCAAAGATGCACACAATGCTAAGGCAATAAGGACACGCCATAGCATTCTGGTGCAAACTTCCAGACAAAGAGATGGATGCCGAAGGCTTCATGCACTGTGTAGACTGCCAGGGTTTGTTTGCAAGGAAATACCTGTGGCGACACATGAAGAGATGTAAGCTAAACCGAAGGGGCAACAAGCCCCCACCTGGCAAGAACAGAGTCCAGTCACTGTGCGCCTTTGCTCTGTCTGTTCCACTTGGCATTAGTGGTGGCTTTTGAAGCTGTTAAGTGACATGATCCAGGATGAAGTCTTACTCGCAGTCAAAAATTACTGATGCATCATACAGATAGGACAGCATCTGTTCAACTGGGTCAGGTCTGATGTTGGCAGGAACGAGTACATCTATTAGAAGCTTAGAGAAATGGGCAGGCTACTGCTACAGGCCGAAGAGCTATCCCTTTGGAGAGAATGGAAGACCACCACATCAAACTTTCTGCTCGTAATACACGCTGTGAAGCTGGTAGCTTGCTATGATGAGGATAGAGATACATTTAAGATGCCCTTGCTGGCCTGTAAAAGAACGAGCATTGTGAAGTGTTGAGCCGTGATGTAGGACTGCCTACTATGGTAGGTATTACAAAACATTTTCTATATGTTTTTATTATTCCAACTGTGATGATAATACCACTACTACTACTACTGCTAATAATAATAAATAACAACAACTTAAAAAAACAAAAATAACATTTTTGTTCTAAAAACAATAATGATAAAAACAAATAACAATAGTAATATGTTTGATATTACCTTGTGCAACTTCTATCTACTGCCGACATATTATGCAGTGCTTTACACTGAATGTTTAATCATTCACAACAGACCCTGCCCCAGTGAAGCTTATAGTCTAAATTCACACTAACAAAATAAACAAAAAATGTTGACATCCAATTTTACAGTCCAAAATACTATGGGCCTGATTTTGAGTTAGGAGCAAAGCAAAGAAAAGGAGTAACTTTGCATCTTGGCAAAACCATGTTGCATTACAGGGAGAGGTAAATTTAAAATTTGGGACAGATTAATAGTTGGCATACGACATGTCATAGATCAACATTAATTTCAGGGTAAAAATCAATCTATCAAGTATTTGTTTGCTACATTAAAAAACAGCCAGTATTTACCTTGAGTGCAAAAAAATAAGTCAATTTGTACCTCTTGCATTGTAACATGATTCGTCCAGGTGCAAAGCTGCTCCTTTTCTTTGCTTTACTTCTAACTCAAAATCAGGCCCCATGTCGGCACTTCATAAATGAATTATTTTAATATCATTTCATTTTACATGACTTGTTATTATTTTTTATTATTTTTTAAATAAACAGTGAAAATCAGCTTAAAGAACCCACTTTATCCTTGTTTTAATAACCTTGGGTGACCTTGACGTTCCATTGAGGAAAATTGTACATTTAAGTAAAAACATCTAGCGCCCTACTGAGATAATTTGTAAAGCAGACAATTGTCTCCCACATTCATCATTTTAACTATTCTCTTTATATTGGCTTGCACTTAAGGAATTACTTGCAAAACTGATGTTGAAATGATAAATTAAACTGATTCCTTTAACATAAACTAACCTTCAAATAGTGAAGAGCTGGAAGGTTATGACTAGCTATAAAGAAAAAAGATGGTAATAATTAAAATTCAACACTTGGCCAATATGACATATAGCATATTTTACAAGTCTTTTCCCATCCTGCTGCTTTGTTTCTTCCTCCTTATATTACTTTTGCTTTCACCAGCAAGATTTCATATTGTACTTTACTAGCAGAAAATAAGTAACCTCTTTTGAATGACTGAAATGTTTTTAATTATTTTATTGTCTATAAACAAATAAATAAATGAAAATGATAGTAAAATGAGATAGAAAGCCAAATGACAGATTCATAGCACATAAATAAATAAAACATATATTAATTATTGTAACACACACATATTATAAGTGCTGTTAGTAAAAAGAAAACTTTATTTAATAAAGTTAGATGAGTGGCCATAAGTTCTTTTGTCTGAGAATTATTTTGACACAAAAAACACATAGCCATAATTAGTATATTTATATATGCTAATATATGTACTGTATATCCGTTTAGTATATTATACAGAAAAGTAAAAAAGTATACAAATATTTAGTGGAAGAAATAATTTAATGATGCAAACTATAGCTAAAACATTAGAATCTAATTGGATACATCTAATGCACTGAATATACACTTTCAGTGTGTTAATGCATTTTAAAATGTACCAAGAATGCAACTTCAATTCTATGTGCAGGACTGAATGTGTGAATAATCCCAAGGGAACTATGTAACAGAATTAAGAGCACAGAATTTTGCTGGAAGTACTAAAATATCTAGCATGCCTTTATATTGTTAATCTATGTACTTGTTGGTCTGTAGATGTTTTCATAAGCAATTAAGCAATACCTATATACAGTACTTACATAAATATAAAATAACTATTGCTTAATTTAATTTTTTTTAAAAAAATTTAAACATATTTTATTGGTATTTTTCAAATTTTAAACAGTGCATAACATAAGTCACATTGAGCAAACGACATATATAAAGTGATTACAAAAAAAAGATCAATATGAGTAGTAACAATGAAAGTAAGGATAGGGAAGAGAAAAGCAGGGGATAGGAATGGAAGATGGAAGGGAATTCTCCGAAGAAGGAGAGAGGAAAGGAAGGAGTCAGGGGAATGGAGTGTTAGTATGGTAAGGGGGGGGGGGGGGGGAGGTAAACAGGTGTCTGGCCTGGCATCTAGGTATATGATAGATACTCCTCATAGAGTGTGCAACTGATATTGAAGACATCAGTTTTCGCTCTAATCAAGTCTTGGTTGGTCCGCTCCATAAGAGACGAGCCAATCATTCCAGATTGCTCGAAATTTGTTGGGGCGGTCATTAATGATGCTTGTAATATGTTCACAGCGGTAAATTTTCCATATTTTGTTAATAATTTCAGGTAACGCGGGGGGTTCTGGTTGTTTCCAGCTTGCTGCTATTGCACATTTGGCAGCGTTGAGTATATGGCTCACCAGTGCCATTGTGTATTTATCAGTATCCGGTATGGGTCTATGTAGTAAGGAGTAGGAGGGGCAGGGAGGAATTTGTATAGAGGTGACTATGGATTAAATTACGAATTCTTCGCCAGAATCCCATGACCCTAGGACAGGACCACCAAATGTGTAGAAATGAGCCTTCTTGTCCACACGATCTCCAAACTATTGCTTAATTTATTATCCCTTCCTCTAATTCTCATTGCTGTTAATGTTAGTACAAGAGTAACTTCACAAGAGCTTTCTACATTTACCTGTTACCAAAAGATGATCTATTCTCTTTATGCATTCTCTACAAATATATAGCAGACAAATAACACACAACATGCAGTTCTGTAAATTGAAGCCAGAGAAATTGTTCCAGCGCTGCTGGAAATGATTGTACAACAACTTTTCTTTGCCTTTCGAACACCCAATTTAGAATTTATGGTTTAAAGTGGATGAATTTCAGGCACATGCCTGTGATTTGAACAGCAGAAAACTGGAAGATATGATGGAATCAAGTTTATAATGCAGCAATTAATTCAACAATCAGGGCATTTCAAGGAAATGTCCAATTTGGGGATGTCTTTCAAAATCCCAAAACACTAATTAGACCAAAAAGGTCATATGAAATACCACGCTTGTCTTATTTTGTTATATACAATCTATAGTATTATTTATTAATTATATTTATATAGCGCCAATCATATCACACAGCACTGTACAGAGGATTCATTCCTGTCAGTCCCTGGAGCTTACAATGTACATTCCCTAACACACACACTAGCATACACAGACACACACAGGTACATTTTGTCAGAAGCCAATTAGCCTACCAGTAGGTTTTTTTTACTGTGGGAGGAAACCCAAACATTCAAAATTACCTGCTCTATGAAAATACTGTGAATAGCTCCCATGCTGTGCCAGGGAGAAGTCGTACGTGGCGATGGAGGTGGGCCACAGTCGGTCGACTGCACACGTCTTTTTGCAGAGCAGTTCTAAACATTCTGGGCCCGAGTCATTAAGGAGAGCATAGCATAAAAAAAGAGTATCATTTGCACCTGGGCAAAACCATGTTGCATTGGAGGGGGAGGTAAATTTAAAATGTGGGGACAGATTTATAGTTGGGGTAGGGCATGTCCTAGATCAACATTAAATTTCAGTATAATAATAAAGTTATTAAGTATTTGTGTGTTAGTTTATTATTTTGCACATAAGTTAAATACTGGCTGTTTTTTTTATCTAATTTGCACCCCTTGCATTGAAACATGGTTTGTTCCAGAGAACATTTACTCCTTTTTTGCCTTAATGACTCAGGCCCTCTGAGTGTAAGTAATAAACAAAAGAAGAGAGACGGGTCTACAACATGTTTTTGTATTAATAGTAAGTCCACATAGGTGCACATGTCCTTTCAATTCATTTTAACCTAAGAATCAACTCAGCGCATAGAGCAAAAGCTGCCTAATTGTGTCCTAATAGATTTCACATTGCCCAGGTGCACAAAAATACCAAGGATTATTTTATTATTTCCGTAACAAAAAAAAGAAACCGCTGAGACTATGAAACTACACAGACCTGTCTCCCAGGCCTGGATTTGTGGAAAGGTTGCATAGTCCCCTGGTAGAAAACATCAGAGATGGAGGCCATGGATCTCTTTATCTTTGGAGTACGGGGTGAGGGTCTGGAAACAGCCAGTGCTTAGGTTGCCAAAATAGGTAAATTGATGACTAAGGGTAGCCTTAATCCTTTTTCTCTGATTCCATGTGCCTGAAATTGTTGGCACTATACAAATAGCTAGTTATGATGATGATGATGATGATGATAATGATGATGGAGACTCATGTGGCCCAAAATTCATAATGGCACATGCTCAGTTATATGAAATTCAGCTCTATGTAATTAAACAGCTTGAGATTGTGGGGGGGACGGGACGACTAAGTACATGGAGAGAAGGTTATTTATTCTTAAAAGCATAAAACATTGTAAAATAATAATAAGATGTCTCAGTTCATATAGAACTCATTAACACAAATGTCCACGTTCTGTTGGTAGACAGTTTTTGGTGAAGTTTTTACTTTTGTTTTTAGCATGAGATACAAAATAAAGTTACTTATTATAGTGACCCATCAATGCCAACACTCCAGCTCTGTGATCCTCTCTCCTAACCACTTGCCCCATTCAAGTAGCAGGTGATGTTTTTCATGCCAATTTGAAGTTCACAGGAGAGAGACATCAAAACTCATTCAGTGTCTTTGAAACAGACCCACATTAGTAACACAAGCAAGTGTAGAACTGGACTGTTGTGGTAATGTAGTACTGAAGGGAAGTGTAACTGTAGAGTTTATTTAAAAAAGAACTGTTTTAGGTGGAGTCATCATTCAAAAGGTGATATAGTATATAATACAGTTCTTAACATATATTGAAGGAGACTAACTGTTATCTGTTTTGTATGATAGGTTTGTTCTACAGAATTCTATTTATTCTCTATTATTTTTAGGATAAAATGTACCCACATGATGGAGTAGTTATCTGTGCCATGTCACTTTTTACCATGTTGCAAACAATATGTACCTGTATCATTACCTCCAGCACTGGTCCTGGTCCAAGTCGGGACAAAATGTGCATGGAGTCCCCTCAAATTGGGACTATCCCTCCTAAATCAGAACACTTGGGAGGTATGCTATTAAGCTGACAGCGTTGTCTATAGCCTAAATAGTCTGAACTAGGTTAATAAAATAAATAGAGGAAGAGCTATCACCATGTGAGATATAAGTGCTTCATAGGGCCCTCATAGATGGGACTATTTATTAAATAGGCGTAAGGGATTGTTTTCTATCACAAATAATCACAGCGATAAAAAAACCTATCATCATAAGTTACTAAGAAAATATTGCAGGGCTAATTAGATGCCAGGAAATACTGTCTGGGAATGGTAAGAGTAGAGTTATCACTTTGCAGGCCAAATAACCTGTAATACGTGCATGCATGAGCAGATTAGCCAGTTCATGTATGCCCAGTGGAACTGAAGGTCCTGACACGGACTTTCCGTTCCATTTGTAAAACAACAAAAAATAATGTTTAAAAATATTTTTTTTTAAAAATATTTTTAAAAAACACTTTTTAATATATTGCTAGTTGAAAATGCTTTATTTAAATAATAAATAATTTTTTCATATAATATTTTCTGCTATCACCATCCTGAGGTGGATTGTGACATTGCATGTACCTTGTTATCATCATCACCATTTTGTTTATATAGCGCCACTGATTCCGCAGCGCTGTACAGAGAACACACTCACATCAGTCCCTGCCCCATTGGAGCTTACAGTCTAAATTCCCTAACACACACTAGGCTTCCCAATGTTTTGCCAGCAGCGGTTAGCAGTGCTATTGCCTGTGATAACCTCTTGAAAGAGAGAAGCCCTATCACTATTTTTGTGGAGAATTGGCTTTTCTCTATTTAATAAAAATATCCCAGATTTCAAATCAGTAAGAAAGCAAAACATTAACATGAGATTTTATTGACATGGGACAATATCCTATAAAAAAGTTACAGTGCAAAATAAATACAAATCATACACAACAAATTTATAGAAGGAACGCAAACAATATTTGTGGCTTTAAGTGAAATACATCACTTGTAATAATAATAATATTATTATTATTATTATTATTATCATCATCAGACTTGAAGAATTGCAGTGATATTATAGACATTTTAAAATATATAACATATATATTTTATTTTTAATTTATTCCCTTTACTGTAACTCATAGCATTAAAACCATCAAGTATTAACAATTTTGTAGAAAATAACATAAAAAACTATTTTATTCACATAAAAAATGACCCATTTAGCTTTGACGTGTACGTCCAAAGATTAATTTGACCCAGCTGCACACTTCTTGTCCCATCAATTTATTTAAACAACAGACTGATTTAATCTGAGTATCTTTGTCTTAGAGCCAGCTACAATACTATCCCAAAGAATACATTACAGCTCGGAAAAATCTCTGGGGTCTGCTGGGTAGACATGGATGCAGGAGGTATAGCTCATTAAGATGTTGACTGAGTCCATACACATCATACTTCAGCTGGCCCTTCTGAATGCGCACATAAATGATGAAATTCTATTTGGAAAATATCATGCCAGCTGAGGTCTAATTATGAACTGGATGGAAAAAAAAGCTGTGCATTTAGCACATAAACAGATGCCTAATAAAAATGCCTGATCTAATTTGCCCCTAATGCTCTTGGGCTGAGTGAATTGCTCTTTCACCCATCTATGGCCATATTAAGGCAAAATACACAGTAGTCCTAGGCAATAAAATGTACAGTTTGTCAATGGAAAAAACATAAACTATTGCCTAATATGTAACTAGATGTCCTGCCATAAGTGTATATTTTTATATATTACGTTACAATTAGTCATTATACTTCTATGCTATTTTTCAATATATGTACTGGTTGTATGTAGAAGGATCAGGTTTCCCTGAGGGTGATGTTATATGAGCATTTCCGAATGCTGTATTTTTTTTATTTAGAAAAACACAGCATTCCATAGTTTAGCACAGAGGAGATAAAGCATACTTGCCAACTTTTTAAAACTCTCCTCCGGGAGATCCTGGAGGAGAGGTCATGTGACAGGGGGTAAAAGGGGGCGAGGTGACGCTATTGCATCACTACAGCCCTGCCCCTGCTAGGAAATGGCAAAATTCACAGCATTTCATAGCAGGGGGCAGGACTTAATAACGCAAATTCGCATCATTAAGCCCAGTCTCCATCACTTCCGGGAGGATGCATACTTTTCAGGGAGTCTGGGAGGGCTCCCCGAAATTCCGGGAGAGTAGGAAAGTATGAGATAAAACTCTACTATGTGACAGGTACTCAGACAGCAGAATGCTGCATTATTCTAAAAATGCAGCGTTCTGCAACACTGATAGCAACCTAACAACCAAGGAGAAGTCATTTCTAACCCTTCTGCTGTTAGGTGGGATTGAGGTCTGTTGGAAGAGTCAATTTGAAAGTTGAATGCATTACTTCTGTTGTTTCTAATAGCTCCTGGCTGCCCAACATTTTTATTCCCAAGGATTTCAAATATATGTTTCTGGCAACCTGAGCAGTCTTACACCATTAAATATGCTTTCACAGACATTGTATGTTGAAAATAACTTGAACCAATTAGAGTATTTATTTAGCAAATATAATTCAAACATACATAGATCCTTGATAAAGACCTGTTCTAAAAAGTAGAAACGCGTTTGTTTGAAAGGGCTGCATATTCTGGAACAAATGGACCCCTAAATTACCATCTGAAGGACCACAGGAGTAAAAATTAGGCAGATATCCCGGGAGTTTATTACTACATGCTCATTCTAATCTCCATCTGTTAGGGACCCATCGAATACATCTCTGTTCCAGTTTTCCTATTTTATGGTTTTATATTTTTTTGTCAATTATATATGTATGTTTGAAGTTGCTATGTCAGCTAGTATGTGCTATAAAAATATTTTTTATTTTCAATCGTTATCACACTATTTTTCTCCACATATCCCACTAAGGGGTTATCCCTGATGAAAGATAGGAACAAAGACATTCTAATACCCTGCCTGATTCAAATCTTCTTCTTGCAAGTGTTTTCACATAAGGATTTGGATGGTGAAAGATCAATTTATACTACATATCACAACACAGGGTTAGTCTTAAACCAGTTTGCTTTGGGATTGGCTTTTTTGCTTCCGGCTGTGGAGGAGGACGGACGTGCCGCGCGCGCTCTCCCTGGGGTCTTACACCTGGCTCCTTAATCCCGCGACTGGCGCCTCTCCGTTGTCATTCCCTCCTCCACCCGCCTCACTTACCTCCACTCACTCCTGCCTCCAGGCTGCTCCAGCGAGGTTGGCGATCCTCAGAACGGCTGCCTCCTGCGGTGCCTCCAAATCGAGCCCCCGGCTCCGGCCTGCTGCTCCTACCTGGCTCACAGTCCGGCTCCAGCCCAGCTGCTTCCACCGCTCCTTCCTGGATATTGGGTTTTGCCGCCTTGCCTCTCGTCCTGACTCCCGGCCACCGCCACCACTTCCACCCACTCTAGGCCGCGGCTTGGGCCTACCTCTCAGCTGTTTCCTGCTGTCTCCGACCAAGCTCCGATCAAGCTTCCTGCCGCCTGCCCCTGGCTCCTGATGCATCCCTGGTGCCCGCAGTCTCCTGCTTGACGCTTCCCCGCTGCTACCACCTCAGCCTCCTGTTACCGCCTGGCCCACTCTCCTTGTCCGGACCCCGCGTGGCCTGCCTGTCACCGACCGTCCTCCACGTGCTTATCCCTGACTTGGATCTCTCCTTTCTGCATCTATTCACCCACCGCTGCCCCTGTGGACTGATCTCCGATCCGTTTTGCCTGGACCCTCCTGCTCCTGAACGCTGGTCTTTCACTAACTACTCCTGGACCCTCCTGCTCCTGAACGCTGGTCCCCTCGAACTGCTCCTGTGAATACATGGACCTCTCCTGAACTCTCCCGGTACCTGCAGCCCTCACTGCCTTTTCTTGTGCTCAATTCCACCATACCATCTATCCATTTATTTAATTTATCTATTTATTTATTTATTTTATTTATAATCTATTTATCTTATTTATTCCACCTATTTTATTTTATTGCTCCCCACTGCACACGGTCTTCATTGCTTAGATCGTGACTTCATTCATTTCACCATACCACCACACTGTTTAATTTAATCTATTTATTTTATTTACTCCACCTTTATTGTATTGTTCCCCACTGTACATTGTCTACATTGCTTAGATTGTGATTTCATTATCCTCCACTTTACATTGTTTTATTGCTTTGCAACTGCTCTCCATTTACATTGTCTACACTGGTTACACTGCTTTGTCCCTGCCTCTAATTTGCTTTGTTCCACCTCGGCTCCCTACCACCGCCCTCCCGACTGTGCTCCTCCCTCCCACCTCCCCGGCCGTTCTCTTACTCTCCTACCTCTCATTATGCCGCCTCGCTCCTTTCCTATACCCATCCTCTCCCCCTGCCCCCACCAAGGGCCCAAATCTCTCAGTACCATCTCTCAACCCCCCCCCCTCGCTCCGCCAACCCTGACAATCTGATCCATATCTCCCCTTCTCCATCTCTCCCTTTTTCGTGTGCCCTCTGGAACTCCAGGTCTGTCCGTAACAAACTGTCCTCCATTCATGACCTCTTCATCTCTAACTCTCTTAATCTTCTTGCCTTAACTGAAACCTGGCTCACTTCTTCTGACACTGCCTCCCCTGCCGCTCTCTCCTATGGCGGCCTCTCTTTCACCCACTCCACCAGGCCAGACGAGCGGCCAGGTGGGGGAGTGGGCCTCCTCCTATCTCCTAACTGCACCTTTCGGGTTATACCCAATTTACTTTCCCTCTCCTTCTCATCCTTTGAAGTCCACTCCATTCGGCTCTTCTCCCCCATCCACCTCCGCATCTCCGTCATCTACCGTCCCCCTGGCCCTTCCTCTCTTTTTCTTGACAACTTCGCCGCCTGGCTCCCCCACTATCTTTCCTCTGACCTGCCCTCCATCATACTGGGTGACTTTAACATCAGTATTGACAACCGTTCTGACCCCGCCACCATCAAACTTCTCACTCTTTCCTCCTCCCTTGGCCTCACACAGTGGACCTCCTCCCCCACCCACTGTCTTGGTCACTCCCTCGACCTCGTCTTCTCTCACCTCTGTGATCTCTCTGACTTCTCCAACTCTCCCTTCCCACTCTCTGACCACCATCTCCTCTCCTTCACTCTATCCTCCGCCCCTGCTCCCACCCCGCCTATAGCCACCCTCACCAGGCGCAACCTCGACGCCATCGACCCCAACTCCTTCTCCTCCTCTCTGGATACTCTCCTATCACCCCTTCTCTCTCTGGCCTGCCCTGATCAGGCGTCCTCTCTCTACAACCTATCTCTCGCTACCGCCCTGGACACCGTTGCCCCGGCCTCTTCTATCCGCCGTCGTCGCCTTATTCCCCAACCATGGCACTCCAAACTCACCCGCTCCCTCCAAAAGTGCTCCCGCACAGCTGAACGCCTCTGGAGGAAATCTCGCTCCCTGGCTGACTTCCTTCACTTCAAATTCATCCTCTCCTCTTTCTGCTCTGCCCTGTCCCTTGCTAAACAATCCTTCTTTAAGTCCGTTATCTCTTCTCAGTCCTCAAATCCCCGCCGCCTCTTTGCCACATTCAACTCACTCCTTTCCCCCCCTCCCACTGCCCCACCCTCCCTCTCTGCCTCTGACTTTGCCTCATTTTTCTCTTCCAAAATTGAAGCCATCAGACGGAACATCTCCTCCTCCCACTGCCCTCCCGCCCCCCTCACCACGTCACCTCCCGCCATTAACCAGCTGTGGTCATCCTTCATCTCCACTTCAGGTGAAGAAGTTCGCTCCCTTATTCTTTCCTCTCCACCCTCTACCTGTCCTCTGGATCCCATCCCCTCCCACCTCCTTCGCTCTCTCTCTCTCCGACTGCCTGCTCTTACCTCGCTCACCTCTTCAACCTATCACTCTCCTCTGGCGTTGTCCCATCCTCATTCAAACACGCTCTTATCTCGCCTATCCTCAAGAAACCCAATCTTGACCCCACCTCTCTTCCTAACTACCGCCCTATCTCTCTTCTCCCTTATACCTCCAAATTACTTGAGCGGATTGTCTGCAGCCGCCTCACCAGACACCTCTCAGACAAACTCCCTCCTTGACCCTCTCCAATCCGGCTACTGCCCCCTCCACTCCACCGAAACAGCCCTGGCTAAAGTTACTAATGATCTCCTATCAGCCAAATCCAAGGGTCACTACTCCATACTCATCCTCTTCGACCTCTCTGCGGCCTTCGACACTGTGGACCACCCCCTCCTGCTGCATACTCTTCTCTCTCTCGGCCTCTCTGGCTCTGTTCATGCCTGGTTCACCTCATACCTTGCTAACCGCTCCTTCTCTGTATCCACGTCTGGTTCTTCCTCCACCCCCTCCCCTCTCCCTGTTGGAGTCCCTCAGGGCTCTGTTCTTGGCCCTTTACTCTTTTCGCTCTATACTTCCTCCCTTGGAGCTCTCATCTCTTCGTTCGGTCTTCAGTATCACCTATATGCTGACGATATTCAACTCTACTTCTCTTCTCCTGATCTTTCCTCCTCCCTCCTCTCTCGTGTAACTGACTGCCTCTCAGCCATCTCCTCCTGGATGTCTTCACGCTTTCTTAAAATTAACATGTCCAAAACTGAACTTATTGTCTTTCCCCCACCCAGACGCCCTTCCCACCATGACCTCTCTATAACTGTTAACAACTCCACTATCTCCTCTGTCACCCAACCCCGCTGCCTAGGAGTCACTCTTGACTCCTCTCTCTCTTTTGCCCCCCACATTCAATCCCTTGCCCAAGCCTGTCGCTTCCAACTCTGTAACATTGCCCGCATCCGTCCTTTCCTCTCTCAAGATGCCACCAAAACTGTCATCCATGCTCTCATCATCTCCCGCCTCGACTACTGCAATCTCCTCCTTATTGGCCTCCCCTGCTCCCACCTCGCCCCCCTCCGCTCTATACTTAATGCAGCTGCGAGACTCATCTTCCTCACACGCCGCTCCTCCTCTGCCTCCCCTCTCTGTCTTGCCTTACACTGGCTCCCCTTCCCCTACAGAATCCTTTTCAAACTCCTCACCACCACCTACAAGGCTCTCTCCCAGTCTACTGCCCCTTATATCTCTAACCTCCTCTCCATCCACACTCCCGCCCGTTCCCTGCGCTCAGGCAATGATCGCCGCCTCTCCTCCACTCTGATTACTTCTTCCCACTCTAGAATACAAGACTTCACCCGAGCTGCCCCCCTTCACTGGAACGACCTCCCTCGCTCCATCCGTCTATCACCCAATCTGTGCTCCTTCAAGCGGGCACTTAAAACTCACCTGTTCCTTAAGGCCTACCTACCATCCACCTAACCTTTCACCTCTTCTGTTTCTCACTGGCTCCTTTTTCTCTCCCCCTTGCTTCACTGGCTCCCTCTTGTGCCTGATTTTGTCTACCCTCCCTTAGGATGTAAGCTCGTATGAGCAGGGCCCCTCTCCCCTCCTGTCTCCAGACCTGTTCTTCCGCTCAGTCTTTACAGTATTTGCCTGCCTGGAGTTTCTGAAGTTCTGGTACTTTGTGTTTACTGTTCTGTATTGTTTTACCCTGTATAGTCTACTGTTTGTACCATGTACGGCGCTACGGATACCTTGTGGCGCCTAACAAATAAACGATAATAATAATAATAATCTTTGGAGCACTTAAGGCGAATATATATTTACTGTCTAGTAAGTAGAATCACAAAAGAGAGGGAACATGGTGGAATTAGGCATATGGATGTATTCCAAACAATTGCTTCAAGAAAAATCTAATTACATTTCTTGTTATGTTGAACCAATAATATCACCCAAATGATGCTGCACTATGTTGTATTTTATACTTCTTTTTACATGTTGTGTATCACCACAAGTCTATAAGGAAGGAATGATCACCACACTGACATATGGATTTTCTCATCACTTGAAGTATTTTATTTATGGTTTATATTACCAATTGCAATTTTATTAAATCAAAATTTGTTATACCTTTGATGTTGGGGATATGTGAACACACTCAGTAGCGCAGAATACTCTTTATTAGTATATAGATTTCTAACTACCATTTGAACAAGTTTGCAAAATGCTTTGTCTATGTGTCATCATCTTTAATATTTTACACCATTTCTGGAATGCTCCAGAATTTTAGTATAAAAATACAAGGACACTTTGTATGGCCTAGAATCTTAGCCCTGGGAACCTGATAATTATACAATCTATTTGCCTACACATACTAAGGAAAGTAGGTCCCATGTGATACTGCCTTTGTGAATAAATTATGATAGTAATAATGTTTCCAACTGAACTTGCCTTAGAATATGTAAGTGGGTCTAAAGAGGACTCTGGAAATTGCATTAATTTCAATGCATTGATTGTTCTTCCAAACATTAGTTTCATGATCCATTAACAGCTGACTGATATGTGCATCAGCAACATGAAGCCTCCTTAACATAAATAATTCACGAGCCTGATGACAAGCCATAGATTTGTGATATTTGATTTCAAATGAGGTGGGCACTCATTTAACAGTCCATTCTCTTATGTAAAAGAGACTTGATGATCATGTTGAACATATTGTATGTTTTGCAAAGAACATACGCTGTGCTAACACAAAGGGTCAATTAGAAGTTAGATGATCATCACAAGTGTTTCGCAAGTGTTGACATGGTGTCATGAAAAACATGTAAGATTCACAAAAATATGTTTTCCCTATGTACTGTATAGAGATAGGCACGCTGAACAGATGTGAAGGTAATGATGATGATGATATCAATGTGTTCTCGATTTCCATGGTGCTGGTATTAAGCTACACAAAATTATAGGAGATCTACACCATTGTGGAGTGGCAGAGAGCAATATTTTCCCCAAATTGTTTACAAATTCCCTTGCAATATGGAAGTGTAAGTATGATGCAACTAAGTAAAATGCACATAGATATTTAGATGTAGAAACAATGAATTAAAAAGATTAAACTTTGTATACAGACAGCCTTGACATCCCTTTTACTGTATTGATTTATATGCACAACTAAGTAAATTGGAGAAAAATGTAAACATTCAAACTAATGATGGATAGGGGCAACTATGATATTTTGAGAGCAGATCAGCGGTCCCAGGAGGCTAGAGTGCATTGCCAGGCCCCCACCCAAATTTTCTTATGGGGCCCAAGGATGCACTATTTGTCGGTCCATGTAAGTTGTGCCCTTCGTAAATGACCCTAACATTTAGCTTTCTAACAGAGATGACCCTAAATCTCTCTTACTCCTATTATCCAACTCCCCTATCCTACCAGCTTTCCATTTACAAGGGGTCATTTGCTAGCATACATTTAGATTTGATTTTGCACTAAGCCATTTAGATTCAGATCTTGCACTAAGCCATATCCAAAAATCAGATACTTGTTTTATTGTTTAACTTGCACTAAACAGACAAAAGATAATTGCTAACTGGCTGCTATGGTTTAGTACAAAATTTGCTATATAATTCTAAAGCAGCAAACCAAATATTTTCTCTTCATTTTCTTATTTGCTTAACATTTTAATCCTTTGTTTCAATCAGGTATCAACCAGGAGAAAGGTGTGTGGGTAATACATGTTCAGGTGGAGTACATAATTGCTAATTTGTGGCCCTAGGGCAACATAAATAATAAGTAACTGCAAACATTGCAGAACACATAAATGGATGGAGCTTCTAATCTTGTAATAGTCTCTTTCCGTCCTATAAAATTTAACCTATTCATCCCTACAGTCTTTAAAGAATATGTTTAAGTCTTATAGACATTTTTTAGGCAGGTGTTTTTTTTCCCCGGAATAATACTTACATATACTTTAATTGTCAGAACTGGTTTAACCAACTCTTTGACATATAAAATTATTTTTAGGAAAAAGAAGTTAAAACGAAAAATAAAAAAAAGCCTGTCAATCACATATGGACGTGAAACCTAAGCATGGATGCTGTATATGTGTTCTTGTGCGCTATGGTAGTCTTGTAAATTTACTCTGGTTCCAATTTTATTTTGGTAATTTTATGGTGTAATAATAAAAATCTAAAGATGCATTTCTGTATAGCCATATACATTGAACTGTCCGCTCACACGATAAGTAAATGAACAAGTAATAACATAATAGTTAGGGTTATTTAGGAAAAGCAAGACTGACATGGCACAGCTATAAATGCCCAACTTACCTCCTTTATGGCCATTGCATATGTATGCCCATGCTCACGTTGCACACAGTCATGGTTTATCTCCCCATCTCATGTGTAAGATGATTGCTGTTTGGAGGGTGGGACCCCAAAGTGCATGAGTTGTCACCACTAAACATATCCAATAACTACATATTGCCTGCCCCTGTTATTAATTTAAACTTTTTCAGTTTTACTTTTAATACAGTGCCCTGCACCAGGGAGAAGCTTTTATTATCTGTCCTGTACCTCACTATTGGCAAAACCAAGCACACTTACATGTGCAGTTTTGTTGAAAGATAATCATGGTCCACGAACCGATCTTTGACACTGACGTTTGTGGTAAACTTGGCTGCACCTCAGCATCAGCCCCTTAGGGGTATATTCAATTAAGCGGGAAGTGCCTCTGGAATGGACCAGAAAGCACTAAGTCCCCCATAGGGTTACGAAGGAAAATCAGTGATGTTTTGGTACCGTATTGACACTTTAAATGCGTAGCCGCAATATGCCCACTTAATTAAATATGCCTCTTAAGTGTGTAAATGTTCTTATAACATTCAATTCAAACATTTAATATAGTTGTTACTTTTTTATTGCTATTTAAATTGAATAAGACAGATCAGGAGGTAAATGTATCAAACTGAGAGTGTTCCGGCGGGTTTGAAAAACCAATCAGATTTTAGCTATCATTTATTTAGTACATTCTACAAAATGATAGCTAGAATCTGATTGGTTGCTATAGGCAAGATCTCCACTTTTCAAACCTGCCTGAAAACTCTCTCAGCTTGATACATTTACCCCCAGATGTAAATATGTAAACTAAATTGAATACGACAGATCAGGTGTAAATATATGAACTCATTGCCTTTATCAAAACAAATATGAAAAGGCTATTATCATATTGTTAATGATAATGACAGACGTGTAACCTTTATTTCATTGGATATACATACACATCATGGTAACATTGTCCTCTTTGCTGTAATTGATTAGCATAAAAGCCATAACCTTTTCTTTCACAGCATTGAATGAATTCTAGAATATTCAGCAGCTATTGATCTTTTTCTTCATTCTACACAAAACAAAACAATTTAGATCTCAAAATATGTTTTTCTTAAGTTAAATGTTCCAACATTCACTAACAATTTATCTATGTTTATACATACATCTTCTATTTATAATTTTTTCCCCCCAGAATACATTACCAAATGCAATGAAAAAAGGTATGTTTTGCTTTTTTTTTTTTAGTTTATCTTATCCCTATGAAGAGTATTACTATGATCTGTGTTTGGCTGAAAACCGATTTCTACTTGTATAATGAAGTGTAGTCTCCTTTGACATGACAATGATACTGCTCTGATACAAAAGCAAGAAGAAGTCTGACAAAATGTATTTGTATAGAAACACAAATTCTACTATTTAGTTTTATATTTAAAATAAACGAATATAAACTAATGGATGACTTCTAAAAGGGATCTATAGCCAGGTAACTTATAAACTAACTGTAACATCTCATTAAAAGCTTTTACTAACCTTGGGATAATTATCATTTAGAGGTTGCTGAAAACCTATTATTTTCCTGGATAAGCCACTTACAGAAGGTTAAGTGTAAAATTAACTAACACAGATATAGACTTTAACATTCCGAACGGACAAAACTAGTCTACTCTGATACTGTACTTTGCGATGGCGTGTCAAATATTACTCAGATAGGTCAGTACATGATATCTATCAAAATTCAGATTGCTGAATGCAATCACCATTTACAATTTTACTTTTCCACCTTCAGAATCATTGTGACAGATGACTAGAAAATTTGATATGCCAACGGTGTCTAATTCTGACAGTTGCTGAACTATCTCATATTTATATCCATGTCATATTAGTAAATCATAGTCAAGGCCGTAGAATCATATATTAGAGCAAATGCACAGCGAGAGTTAAATACTATTTAACCAAAAAAATTGATACTTTAATCATATTGTTCTACTTATTATTAAAATACCAGTATTATATTGTCAAACAAAACATAGAAAATGGAACGCATTTGTCAGTGCTGAGCACTGCAACTATTGCACACAAATGGTGAATAATAGAGAGAGGCAATGTATTAGGACATCTTATTTATTTGTCCATTTGTGTCTGTGAATGTAAATCAATTTATGGAAGAAAATGTGAAAGGTTGACAAGTGGAAATCATCAAAAAAAAATGACATGCTGCTAAATTGAAGGTTTTGTGTACGTAATCATTGTCTATTGTCAAGTTGGGGGGAATTATGTGATATGTTGGGCACACCTACTGAGATCACAGGTGACCTTAGCCAATCAGCTCCAGATCTCAGCATGAGTGGTTGGAAATGACCTTGAGGCTCAAAAATGAACATATCGAAATTAACTTGATCATTATCAGGCAATGTGCTGGAAAGAAGACAGCAGACCACTGTAATCAGCCAATGTCTGTGGCCATCTTGTGTCTCAAATTACTGACCACTGCCATGATAGAGAGGCCAAACAGTCAGATCTCTGTGTGTGTGGCCAAAGTGGACAGTAATCCTGTCACCAGGGGTCAACAGGCAGGATGGCGTGGCCAGGTTATTGTACACTATATACTTCTGTTACCTGTCCATAACATGAAAAAGTATGTGATGTGAAAATATCAACTTTAAATGAGTTATTTGTCAATAACAGAACTATACAGCCAATGGATCTAATGATTTAGCAAAGTTAAATGTGTGAAGTTTGTTCATCTCATCATCATAGTGAAGAATGTAGACAGAATGGACAGCACGGTGGCTTAGTGGTTAGCACTTCTGCCTCGAAGCACTGGGGTCATGAATTAAATTCCCGACCATGGTCTTATCTGTTTGGAGATTCTATGTTCTCCCCGTGTTTGTGTGGGTTTCTTCCAGGTGCTCTGTTTTCCTCCCACACTCCAAAAACATACTAGTAGTTTAATTGGCTGCTATTTAAAAAATATACCCTAGTCTGTGTGTGTGTGAGCTCCAACGGGGCAGGAATTGATGTCAGTGAGTTCTCTGTACAGCGCTGTGGAATTAGTAGCGCTATATAAATAGCTGATGATGATGTAGATGGCTGTGTCTGCTAATCCCATAGGAAGAATTGGAAAGAGAGCATTCCATTTCTTTATAGAATTAATAGATAAACAATATTTTTGTGCAAAGAAAAATTACTAAGTTAATAAGTTGCAATTATTTTACACTACACTATATGGACAAAAGTAGTCGTACGTTTGACTATTACACCAAAAGAGACAGTAATGACATTGTATTGAAATACATATACTTTAATATGGAGTTGGTCCCCCTTTTCCTGCTATAACAGCATCCACTCTTCTTGGAAGGCTTTCTACAAGATGTTGGAGTGTTTCTGTGGGAATTTGTGCCCATTCATTCTGTAGAGCATATATGAGGTTAGGCACTGATGTTGGACGAGAAGGCCTGGCTCACAATCTCCATTCCAGTTCATCCCAAAGGTGTTCGATAGGGTTGAGGTCAGGGCTCTGTGCGGCCCAGTTAAGTTCTTCCACACCAAACTCATCAAGTCATGTCTTTGTAGTCCTTGCTTTGCGCACTGGGGCACAGTCATGTTGGAATAGAAAAAGGCCTTCCCCAAACTGTTGCCACAAAGTTGGAAGCATTTACAATGTCTAAAATGACTTATCTCACTGGAGATAAGGGGCCTCTAGCCCAAGCCCCGAAAAATAGCCCCATAGCATTATCCCTCCTCCACCAAACTTCACAGTTGGCATAATGCCGTCAGGCATGTAAGGTTCTCTCGACATCCACCAAACCCAGACTCACCCATCTGACTGCCAAGCACTGCTCCACCGTCCAGCATTGGTGTGCTTTACACCACTCCATCCAATGCTGGTTATTCGGCTTGATGATGTGAGACTTGCATGCAGTTGCTCGGCCATGGAAACCCATTCCATTAAGCTCCCGCTGCACAGTTTTTGTGCTTACATTAATGTCAGTGGAAGTTCAGAACTCTTCAGCTATGGAATAAGCAGAATGTTGGCGACTTTTAAGCCCCGTGCGCCTTAGCAGTGGTTGCGACCGCTCTGTGATTTTACGTGGTGTCACGAAAAGCCCTCTCTGGCTACTCCCTGATTTAATATCTTATCCTATATTTACACCGTCAAACAATATATCACCTCTTATTTGTAAGGAAACCTCTCCTTGCTATCTTTAACAAACCGTACTATGCGCACTTGTGACTTGGAAGTGTTTACTGTATGAGAAGACACGGATTTCAGTCAAAACCTCACTCTCACCTATCTCTTTCAGGCTACAGATTTACCAACACAGACACAAACTTCACACCTCTCAGCAACCAGCTACGTATAAGGCCAGTAGCAAACCTATGACTTAATTATCCAATTGCGCACATTCTGTGCTCTGGTAGCTAACCAATTAACCCTTCGCACACTGGTTTCTAAAGAGTTAACACAGCCAAGCAATCTCTCTCTTCTAAACAGGCAATGAATACGTTTAAAGCAATAAGGACATCTCTATTAAATTTTTAGATTTAATATACAAAAAGTACAATGCTTACAGGTTAATAAAAAAACAATTAATAAACAAGTGACATACATACACAAGCAAAACAGTTTAAAATAAAGGGATTAAATTTAGAGTATAACTTACAGATAAGTGGTATATTCTGAGCCAAAGGAAATTGGCTTGAAGATAGAAAGCGTATCAATATAGATTGATTTCCCAAAAGACTGGCAATTTCTTGTAACTGGTCTCAGCTTTTTTGAATACACCTTTACACCTTACCCCACCTCCAGAGGTTGTGGTCTGTGACATTTTTTACAATCACTATTCGCATGTTGCTTGATTTACTACCCAATTCTACTATGTAACCTAACTTTTCTGTGGAGTGTCATACAGACCCAATTTTATTATTAATAGATCCTCTATGAATTTACCAATCTATTGATACCAAGCAGGCTTAGGTACAGGGTATCAGTTGAGATTATACTCATTTCCTCAACTTCTCTGTGTGGCAGAATTTTAAATTTGACATATGAGCTGCCCTTCATTATGCTATTGAGAAATATGTGGTTGATCACTGCTTTTATTTATTTTAAGTGGCATATTTGGAAACTGAATTATTTTTGTCTATAGAAAATATAGCCAGCCATCACATGGTCTCCCTGTGCCAGACATCATACTGAGCCAATGAGGTCTTTGAAGCTGGCACAGGTGACACTGCTATCTTCTAATACCGGGATGTGCAGAGCCACCTGATAAACACACAACAGACCTTCTGACTTCACATGTTACAATTTAGTAGCTCAATTTAACAATGGATTCATTTGATATACCATATTTACACTGCAGTTATGATTAGGCCTTATTCCCCCCAGTTATGTAATAGGTAATCCTTATAACTAATTCCTCTAAGACCAGTACACGTGGTCTTCTGCTTTGTGGCTGAGTTGCTATTGTTTCTAAACACTTCTACTTTCTAATAATATCACTTACAGTTGACTGTGGAATATCCAGCAGGGATCTAATCTCACTAACCGTCTTATTGCAAGGGTGGCGTCCTATCACAGTACCATGCTTGAAGTCACTGAGCTCTTCAGAATGACCCATTTTGTATCTCTAATGTTTGCAACTGGAGACTGCATGGCTAGGTGCTTGATTTTTTACACCTCTGGCAACGGGTCTGATTGAGACACCTCAATTAAATAATTAACAGGTGTGGCCAAATACTTTTGTCCATATAGTGTATACTGTATAGGGAAACAATAATACAAATATGCTTGTAAGAATATTCTATAAAAGGTACTTGGAAGTATATAGCCTATAAATGTCACTGTTGTCATTGCCTGTAAAGGTTTAGTTGCTGACATCATTTTTTTCCATGAACACCAATAGAAACTGCAGGCTGCAGAATAGACTCTATCGAAACTTTGACATATTTCTTAAAAACTTGTGAATGATGCATTCTCCAGAAGTTTTATCCTCATATCAACCATAAAGGGAGAGCCAAACAGAGAGGTATAGATATTCTAAATGCTGCTTCTCTCTGTACTCAGTTTGGAAGCTAGGGAACATTTCATTATTCTATCTCCCATCTAAGAGTAAATCTTTTGTGAACAGGGTTCTCATTACATTTATAAAGGTCTACATATGAAAACCTATGTAGTTAACTATTGTACATGCTCTATATGTAAATAAAATACAATAATAATATGTTGATCAATTAATGCAAAACTAGGACAAAACTATCTAGGTATGTATACTACTATATAAATTGCTCATGTTAAGTAGAACAGACCTAGCTGTTATTTGGTCCACTTCTGTCCACCTTTATGATTAAAGAAATGTTTACAATTTTAGATTCATACATCCTATTAGTTTAGTGTGACTCATCTATACATATGTGAAATTACACCGAGAGCCTGTCCAATTACTAATAAAGCGTAAAATCACAATGCCTCTTCTGTTATCCTATTCAGCCTGGTTCTACTGTAGGCAATTGATGTGACACTGTTGGTTCCCATTACATAAAAGTCATGTTTTAAGATGCTTTAATATTTTTGTACAGCTATGATCAAAATAACATTTATGTTTAATACTCCTTTAGAATTCCTAGGACATTTTATCCTATAGCCAAATGTAATATTTTCCACTGGCAGCAACAGTGTCGGACTGGGGCATGAAGGGTCAACCGGAGGAATGCAGTGGTAGGGGTCCACTACATTGGGGTGTGGCCTACTGTAAGGGGGTGTGGCCAGACATTAGCGGGTGTGTGGTCAGCCCATGGAGAACAAAGTATAGAACCATAGTGAAAAAGTGGACATTGCAAATAAGCCCGATTTCACATGTATCATGTAAAAGAACTACAGATGAATCTCCACTACACTTGGCTTCATTTAACTGGGTCACAGCAATGTTTGTCACTGATTTCATTGTCATTGTAAAATCAGAATTATATAGCAGAATGGAGGAATGAGCAAGAGCTACTGAGAGTGAAGATGTGAGGGGGCTGTCACTCCAGCGCCTGTTGCCGTCCCTGTCTCTCCTACTTGCTTATTCTCAGGTGCCTGCCCAAAGATGACTCATTGTGTCCAGCTTTTACCATGGGAATACATCAAGATTAAAACCTTATACATTTTTCTTTCATGTTCTCTTTATACTTTGGAGGAGAACAAATATTTCATTATATACTGAAATGAATTTCAGTTTATACTTCTCTGTCACAATTTTGCACCCTAGGCTGCAGCATAGTCAACCTGTTGAATAATCAGGCCATGCAAGAACTCTCCGCCCCTAATAATAATAATAATAATAATAGTATTTATATATATAAATCTGTAGTCAGGTAGTTGGTGGTAGGTGGGAATATATATATTTTTTTTTACCACCATTTATCTACAGCACGTGGCAAACAGATATTGCCAAAGGTAACATGATTGGATATCAAAATAACACCCATTTTCTTGAAAAAATAAAAACCCTAACAACCTGAAAGAAAACTGGATTTTTATGGCATTTTACAAATGTAAACAAATGTTAGTAACGTAAAAAAATAAATAAAAAAAAATCATATTGATGTAAAAATAAATGGCAACTACAGCGCTGCTCTCAACATAATAAAGCCCTATAGCTAGAATGTATAATAAAGTTCTTTATTACGTCTGTTATGTGAGCCCTATTAAACATTTTCAACATAGTAGAAGCAAATTAAATTGCTTTAAGGAAAGCTGTTCAGTATGTTTTTATTGCAGAAATGTGTGTTTATATGTTTCTTAAAATCTCTTACAGGTAAGTTATAAAAAAGCACCCAATCTCAGTGCAAATTATGTTCCAGTAAACATTTACAGGTTTAAGAAAATAGTTTTGTTTGTGTATTGAAGGACAGAAAGTGATATAACAGGAAGAGTAATAGCTCTTATATTACACATCAAGTTTGTGGAGTGCTATAGTCAGAACCAGTATTAAAATATAAAGGACGTCAATGTAAAAAGTTTAAAAGCCATAGCACTCATAATGTTCAATCACTCCTGCAATGACAGGGTGTGATTAAGGGTGAACACTTCTTTCTGTTACAGGAGAAGACACTGTCTGCAATGTATTCTGAGAGAAATTGCTCTCATGCGACAGGGAATATTCCGCTATCACTCCGCTACCACTTTAGCCTTTCGCCACGGGAGTGATTGAGTGCCTATGAATTCTAGCGCTTTTTTAGCTGGGTCAAAGCACCCATTATTGTTAATATTATCTTTTATTTACAAGTCGCCAGAAGGCTTCCATATAAGTACAAAAGTGACAAAATTATATAAACAACAAATTTACATAATTACAGCCCGCAACAATTACATAATTGCAACCCGCAAAATTACATAATTACATATGGAAAACACTAGGCGAAAGCACCATGCTCGTTGGAGCTTACATTCTAGAGGGGATGGGCTAACATAGGGCTAACATAGATGTGACTCTACCCTATGTTGGGCTTAAAGTAATTATTTTAGCTAGTGAGAAGGTTCCTGTAGTGCATTTTTAGACTTTTTCCTCACTGATATTTCCTCTCCTTTTTATCTATTATCTATCAAGCAGTATTACTGTGAATTTCAAAGCTTAAGCTTAAGAAAAACAAAAATGGACATAAGACAGTAAGGAACGGAGGGAGCAATGGGAATGGCAATCATACCCATGGGGCGATTTGAGACAGCAGAATGTGGAGATGCCAAAATACATCCATTGCATGATTTCCAGAAAGGCATTGGTGGTTGGTGGTTGCTTTGTAATAACAAATGACATAACCAAGTGCTAATGTTTGATTGGTGTAGGTTATAGAACAGCTTGTGCTTCAGTAATAGATGTCCCACTTTAACAGCTAATGAAGGGGCTTTTTGTAAATGTATAGATGCTTAGTTGCCCATTATCACTATTTTTATTGTACTGCAGTATGAATAATCTTGTTTTTTCCTCGTTCACACAAGAGTTTTCTCTTGTGAAATTCCAAACGGGGCAGAGCAAGAGAAAATTGTGGAGAAAAATAATATAGCTGGATTGAGGTCCATTGATCTATGCAGTGCTGCGAATGCTGACAGAAATTATATACACGGCATGGATAGAAAATGTCTGCACAATTTATCATCAATCAGTGGATCTCTATCGTGCTATATTTCTTCTCTGGCTCTCTAGCAAAAGACTTTCTGTTTGGAATAGAACACCAGAGAACGCTGTCATGTATGTAGATGGAACCTAGACATGTGTGTGTAAACTAGTGAAGTGGACAAGTCTGTTCTGTACTACATGTAACTGCTTTTAAAATCTTTTTATTTGGATCCACTGGATCCTAATCCTGATTTACCAGTGATTTTAGTGCGCAGGACAAATAGTTATCACTTATCACTTTCGGGACCTAAAATACCAGATTTAGGTCCACAGAGCTCATTTTTAATATTAAAATAAAGGTTCATATTTCGTCCAGTATTTGGCTGAATCTTTGTAAAATAATTATTCTGCTGAATCCAAAAATATATATTTGGTACATTCATAATTTACAAGAAACAGATCATTATCATTTGTAATAGAAACAGCAACAAAATATATGTGTGGAAAACAACTTTATGTGAAACTGTGTTTGTACATCCAGCTTTTTAAGATTTGTCCCTGAAGGTCTTTAATATTGACAAAGTAAGGTCTTGTCCACATGGGTGAGTTATAAATGTTAGTAACATAAAAACGTCTACAAGCATTTTTGTTATATTCATGGCATACACATCAGCATGAAAAAGAATGCAGACATTAATTTTAACATGAGAAAACAAAATAATTAAAAGAAAAAAATTGTTTAAGCATGTTTTTCTATTAAATCTCATTTAAAACTATGAAGAAGTGTTTTGATACGGTTTATTCGCTTTTTAGGGGAGTTCAAAAAATGACTGCGTATGAGACCTTAGGTCTGAACAGAACAGAACTTGAGAAAACCACCGGGGAAACATCTCAGAATAAAGACCCATTGATCTATATGCTGTATATATGCTCAGGGCCGCCATCAGGGAGGTATGGCCGGTAAAGACGCCTCCATCTGTAAGGGCCCCTTGGATGTCTGGGCCCCTTAGTCTGACCGACAGGCTCCTTATTCCTCCATGATGTGGCAGCTCCCAGGCACTGATAGGCTGAGAGTGCGTAGCATGTTGACATCATTACTGTGTGCCACACCCCCAGTCTATCTGTGACCGTAAGCCATCGCGTTGCTTCAAGAACTAGGTAAGTTAATTGGGCATTTATTATGCTAGAGGGATGGGGTAGGTAAAAATTCATTGTGATGGGAAACTGAGGGGAATGGAACATTCATTGTGATTGGATGGGGAGGGGGGCGCAGAATATTTTTTGTGTTGGGATGATGGGGGGGCAGAGCATTTGCTGTGATGAGGGAGTGGGGGGAGGCATGTACTGTAATGAGGGAGAGGGGCATGTTCTGTGATGAGGGGGGCATGTATTGTAATGAGGGAGGAGAGGCATGTACTATGATGACTGAGAGAGGGATTGTACTTTGATAAGGGAGGGAGGCACTTGTACGACATAGAGGGGTGCTTGTATGGATAGAGGGAGGAGAAAGCATGTACGGCAAAGAGGGAGGGGGGCGCATGTTGATAATCTCTGCACTGCCATTGCTGTCTGTCTGTTCATGAGAAAGCAGACCACCCACTTGTTTAGTAAACTGAGTAGGACATGGGCTTTGCCACCGCAATTTGCTGCAAATCGCTTAATCATGGCTCCACCCTGGTACATGCCGATACGAGTCCTCCACCAGAACAGAACTAAAAAAGTAGGCAAAATTGAACTACAATAAACATATCCAGTAGTTATAGCATCATGGGATAATGTAGTCTATGTTAAATGTAACAATTTAAAGAAGAGTTCCATCCAAAATAAACAAAAATTGTATTGGGGGGTGTAAATGACCCACTTTGACCACTGATTATTGTTATTGTTAAGCAATTGTCAAATAACTACAAAAAAAGATGTCAGAGCAAGTATTAAGTGCTTGTATGACTGTTAAACAGATGTGCTGTAAAATTGACAAAGCTTTCTTTCAATAGTTGGCTAATTCAGCAGCTCACTTATCTTCAGCACTATATGTTCTTCACAGAACATTCTAATTAGACATATTGTTCTGTCACTTTGAAATCAATATTTCTTAGTGTATTTCCAGTTGAGTACAAATGAAAAGTCTTTTTCCCCAGAACAATGTAACAGAATACAGTACAGCATCTTGATAAATCTATTTTGCATGCTTTGGTGGTTACATTGCACCACTTAGCAGATTATCGACTGAAACATCAACACAGATTGCGCACTTTGAAATAACAAACAAAATAAGCAAAACAAAAAGGTCATTCCAGCAACATAAAAAGACTGGTCTGTACAGTCTTCCTGCGCTAGGCACCCACTGGCGGTAGATGTGCTAGGAACTGCCGTGTGTTTGTGTCATTGCTCTGTAGCTTAGCATCCAGCCAGGTTGCTGCAGAATTTGTCCGAAAATGTATGAAAATAATATTGTGATCTGTGAGGTTGTCAAAATTGACTGCAAATGACTTGAAATTAGTGTTATTGGGGTTAATAATAATGTAGGAACAAAAAAAGAGCAAAATTATGTGATTTTAGCATATTTTTGGATTTTTTCTAAAAAATAAAATTTTTTCTTTAATATACTCAATTCAAATTATTGTGTGTGTGTGTGTGTGTGTGTGTGTGTGTGTGTGTGTGTGTGTGTGTGACCAAAAGTTTTGAGAATTACACAAATTTTGATTTCTGCAAAGTTTGCTGTTTAGTGGTTTTAGGCCGTTTTGTCAGATGGTATGGTAATGGTAAAGTGACAAAGGCTTTCATTTTACAATTACATGAAGTTTATGGAAAGAGTCAATATTTGCAGTGCTGACCCTTCTTTTGGAAGACCTCTGCAATTCGCCCTGGCATGATGTCAATGAACTTTTTGGACACGTACTGACTGATGGCCGCCCATTCTTGCCTAATCAATGCTTGGAGTTTGTCAGAATTTGTGGGTTTTTGTTTGTCCACTCGCCTCTTGGGGATGGACCACAAGTTCTCACTGGTATTGAGGTCTGGGGAGTTTCCTGGCCATGGACCCAAAATTGTGATGTTTTAATCCCTGAGCCACTTAGTTATAACTTTTGCCTTATGGCAAGGTGTTCCATCATGCTGTAAAGGCATTGTTCATCACCAAATTGTTCTTGGATGGTTGGGAGAAGTTGCTCTTGGAGGATGTTTTGGTACCATTCTTTATTTATGGCTGTGTTCATAGGCAAAACTGTGAGTGAGCCCACTTCCTTGGCTGAGAAGCAACCCTACACATGAATGGTCTCAGGATGTTTTACTGTTGGCATGACACAGGACTCATGGTAGTGCTCACCTTTCCTTCTCCGGACAAGCGTTTTTCCCGATGCCCCAAACAATCTGAAAGGGGATTCATCAGAAAAAATGACTTCACCTCAGTCCTCAACAGTCCAATCCCTGTACCTTTTGCAGAATATAAGTGTGTCCCTGATGTTTTTCCTGGAGAAAAGTGGCTTCTTTGCTGGTCTTCTCAACACCAGGCCATCCTCCAAAAGTTTTTTTCCCACTGTGCGTGCAGATGCACTCATACCTGCCTGCTGCCATTCTTGAGCAAGCTCTGCACTCGTGGTGCCCCGATGATCACAATGATCACTGCACGTGTTTCCTTGTAGGTAGCCATAGTTAACAGAGGAAAAACAATGATTTCAAGCACCATCCTCCTTTAAAAGCTTTGAGTCTGTTATTCCAACAGAGTGATCTCCAGCCTTGTCCTCAACACTCTCACCTGTGTTAACGAGAGAATCACTGACCTGATGTCAGCTGGTCCTTTTGTGGCAGAGCTGAAATGCAATGAAAATGTAGTTTTTGGGATAAAGTTCATTGTCATGACAAAGAGGGATTTTAAAATTAATTGCAATTCATCTGATCACTCTTCATGACATTCTGGAGTATATGCACATTGCCATCATAAAAACTGAGGCAACACACTTTGTGAAAAATAATATTTGTGTCATTCTCAAACATTTTGGCCATGACTGTACTGTCTGTATCACTCCCTATATTGTAAGCTATTGCAAGCAGTGCAAGTTATGTTCTGGATGGCCAATCTCCCTATTGTATAGTGCTAAATAGTGTGTGTTGGTACTATAAACATAAAGGAATAATAATATTTTGTTTTGGGGAACATATAGTTAATAAAAATATATATAAATCAGCGAAAATAGGGGGGCAATTCCATAGTGTGAAGTTATTAATACAATTTATTGAAAGGAGATTTCAAAAAATGCACATGTATCGAAGGTTAGATGTATACAGACATGTATCAGACAGAGTTGTTATTCCTGGAAAATTATGTGGTACACTGAACACGCTGCCAACAAACAGCAATATACAAATCATGTGATTAGAATATTTTCTAAGCTAAACCCACGCGTTTCATCAGAGACTTCGTCAGTAGGGGTGTCTACATGCTTATAATGCACATTCTAATCGGATTACATACATTAGCATAACAGGTGTAGAGGGGCAATCACAATACCCAATTAGACTCGAGTTTTTACATACACAGCATACATTCATATAAAATAAAGTGTCAACAACACACAAAACATACACTTTTGTTAATATACATAATCAATTTGATAATTTACAAATGTAGATGAGTGACCCATGCTCTCAATTCCATATTAACGAATAACGTAGCATCACACTACATTTTAAGTTACAAGACACTTTGCATTTTCACTTTATTTACCAAATAGAAATGTTTCAAATTATTAGTAAACAATTCCTGCTAAATATCCCATCCGGTTATATCCTCTGTATCATGTTAACTCTTCATTATCGGATTGTTTAATGACCGGCATGAAATGTGTTGGAATTTCAAGCATATTCTGTAAGCATGAACTTAGTTGGGTTACAAATATAATAAAATTATCGTAGTGATACAAATAGATATGTTAAACATGCGCCCCCTTATGTCATGGATTTATGGACTGAATACTTTTACGTGGAGATCGGGTATTTAAAAAGGAAGATGTAGGGATTGCAATCAACTTCGTGCAAATATTGAAAGCTCAACTTCCCATCAAAAGGAGAAAAGATCTCATGGAATGAACTCCGTTCTTCCAAAGAGAAACATTTTTCTCATAAGGAACTATTTGCACAATGTTATTTTGTGTTTAAGAAATATATATATGTTCACCAAGTTGTTGATTTTGGTCACCCTATAGGATTAGTGGAAATAATTAGCATTTATAAATGTGTATACATGTATGTAGGCCACCCTACCGGATCCCACTTCTCTTTCTTGAGCGATTGGCAGGTGTGGCGCCTTGATCATGTGATTTGCTGCAGATCGCAAAATCCTGGCTCCGCAATACAGCAAATTGCGGTTTTGCACAGCAGGGCAGTGATAATGCAAATCGCGTCGCCATGCCACCTGCATTTATCCCTTGGACTTACTCTCCGGGAGATCCTGGAGGGTATGTCCAAAAAGTATGTAAGGATGGGTTAAATATGAGTGTGGCTGGGCAGATCGTGGTTATAGCTGAACAGATTAAGGACATTAGAAAATTGTGTACTGATTATATTTACATGCAACACAGTGAAAGTATGGCTATACTACAATCGCTTTCTACACATATATAGCAATGTGCCCTGTTACACTGTAGACACAATTAGGTCAAGAAGTAGGGTTTTATACAGAATATAGACAGATGTTGCACACAGACACATACATACATTATGGGACGGGTTCAATAAAAAAAAAAAATGCCGCATAATGTTCCGGAGCTGCCGCAATACACTACATGGTGCATTTTTTTTACTAAACTTACCACTCACATTCGCTCGCGCCCCATAGAGGTGCAAGCAAAAGTAAGCGTTACTTTTTACTGTGTAAATGGTAGTAAAGCGCAGTCGCGATTTTCTCAGGAACATTGTGGCCAACTGAATCTGCCCCTGAATCTTTAGTCCATTACAATACAATACTCAAATACACACTGTAATTTTCTGCCAACAGCTGCCTTCATATTATATTCTTCTATCACATTAACCAGTTTTGTCATGTATTAAACAAGTAAGTTCAAATATAGACATATACCTGAACTGAGACATAGATCCACAGAAATAATACAAGATAATAAGCAAAACACCAATGTCTATGGATTTTCTTGTACCAAAACTGACATGGGTTGCCAGTGAGGCAAAAGCCAACCTGAATTTAGATTGGCTCTGAGGATTTGGGTTCTGCACTTTTGAGTTTTGAGCCATCAATAAAATATTTAACCTTAGTTATTTTATATGACATATTTCCATGAATTATTTCAAAAAGCATTCTCTTTATTGGACAGTTTTGTGTCATGCTACATACAGACACGTTGTCACATACCCGGTATGCCTGATTGTAAATGAAAAGTTTACAATCACCACTATTCATATTGTACAGTCTTAGTGTCAGCTTCATAAATGTTATGGTGAAACCAGAAATTTCATATATTTTATTTCATAGGGAATTTGGCTGTGTTATGTCATTTATTCCATGTTTTATCCTCAGAAAGCAGGTCTGCAGGACTAAACACAGTTTAAAAAAATAATATCTACATATTTTAATTTGTTGTGCTTTATGGCTGCAGAGAGACTTGAAAAACACTTAAAAACACTTGACCCAATTTGTTTATACATTTACCTAATGCCATTAAAGTATTATTCTAAGAATATGTAAAACTATGCTTGTTATCCAATTTCAGGGCATATTTAAGAACATGCAGTGACAACAGTGATTTTTTTAGATTCACTTACTGAAGTGATAAAAACCCCACAATCGCCTCAATTTATCATTAAAATATTGTGGATGTAGCAAGGCTTACTCAGTTGTCTCTGCGACACCGGCCTGGAGTTGTAAGGGTTAACTTATCATTTCACCAGATATGTCTGGGGGATATGCGTATGTGCGACCTAGCTAACCAATGAAAATTATGGGTATGACATATGAGTATGTGTATGTGCAAAGTATGGCATTATTTGGGCATGAACATAGTTCAAAGGGCAAGCAGAGAGCAGCATATACAAAATCCTAAATGTGTTCATAGTTTCCTCATAGATAGCATAAAGCTTACACATTCCCCATATTCTATGGGCAATTATGCAAAAGAAGAAAATAGAGATTATAATGCATTTATGGCTTCCTTCTATGTGTGGGGAAAAAATGGACGAGAGCAAATTGTTAGTACTATTTTTTTATTGTTTGTGAGGAACCACTTGCATGACAGGAAACGAGCTGGACAAATTCCCATCACTGTCAGCTTTATTTGAGATCATCAAACCACACAGAAAGATAAACACATAGCATTACTATTTATTTGCTGCATGATGACATAATTTGAGAATGGCAGGGAGAGAGTAAAGGAAAATATCCTTTGGCAAATAACTATATAAACTACACTCCTCATCTATTCTCCCCCACCTAAATAGGGGAAATCTGTGAATAAGTAATACAATCTCTGATTGTAAAGTGCTGGCTAGATAAAAATAATATGTCTTTGCATACAGGGTACCAAAAAGCACCCCGCCCCTTTCAGTCACACAGTAATCAGCAATATCTTTGTCAGCGTTTCTGAACACCATTGCAGTCTTTTTTTTTGTCTTCTTTCCAAATTCAAATTGCATTTCTACATGATTACAGTATATTTCAAAATTATCCCCTCTGCTTCCAGGCCTCCAGTCAAAATAAAATATCCCCTGTCAAATTATCTGTCTCAGAAACTACATGATAAATGATGACTCTCTTTGTTCTCTTTCAGTGGACACTTCAAGTGTTATTATCTTCTGTACCCTAGGGATACACTGTATTAAAGCTACCATACAGAGAGCAAAGTTAGCCCAGTGTATTATTATTAGAAAATAGAGAGATTTTAAAAAAAAAAAGTCCAATAAAGAACTGGCACCTGGTTTAATGCCACATAACAAAGTACTGTCAATGTGATAACACACCACAAATATTACTATTCTTAGATACGTGCTGCTATGGTAAAAAATGCTTTTTAATGTAAGTTTTATTTAGAACACACTCACTCACAGGGCCTGAGTCATTAAGGCAAGTAGGGCAAAACAAAGGAGTAAATGCTTTCCTGGACAAACCATGTTACAATGCAATGGGTGCACATTAGTTTATTATTTTGCACATAAGTTAAATACTGGCTGTTTTTTCATGTAGCACCCAAATACGTCATAGTTTTATTTTTACACTGAAATTTAAAGTTGATCTAGGACATGCCCTACCCCAACTATAAATATGACCTCCACATTTTAAATTTTCCACCCCCCTCCAATGCAACATGGTTTTGCCCAGGTACAAAGTTACTCCTTTTTTATGCTTTGCTCTTCGTAATGACTCAGGCCCCTAAAAGAACATTAGACTACATATACTATGATATTACACACAGTACCTCCCATTTAAGTATATACACAATTTCTTACAAACACATGTGCGTCATACTTGCCTACTTTGAATTCAGCTATCCGGGAGGGGGTCCATCGAAGGGGCATGGCCATGTGTGGGGCCGCGTTAGGCTCCGCCCCTGCTAATCCTATGCAATTTCGGCCAATCGCGGCAGGGGGCGGGGCCAGAATGCTGCATTTAGCCCCGCCCATCTTCTAAAACGGAGACAGCTAGATCCGGGATTTTTGCCTGCTCTCTCGGGAATCCGGGAGAACTCACAAAAATTTGGGAGTCTCATGGACATTCCGGGAGAGTGTAAGATGTATGCACATCATAGTTGTCTAAACATCTCAGAGCAATACATTTTCTCGTAATAAAGTAGAGTGGTACACTAAGAGGCACTACAGTTGTCTTTCTATAATCATCATCATAATAAATTTAATATGCATATATTCAGATTATGCTATTATATGTATAAACTCTTGTAAATAGTATCTGTACAAATGGTGAGATCTGATATCATCACTAAAATGGTCATAAACTCAGTGGGTAAAACTTGTCTATTAGAGGATTAACACACTCCCTAATCTATATTGATACCGATATTAAAACTTACCTTGAAAAATCATGTGTGTATAAGAGCACTCAGCCTGCGGCCTCTCCTCTGTTATTTATATATATTCTAAGAAAGTACAGTATGCAATATACCCACTCTGGTTTCCTCCCACACTCCAAAAACATACTGGTAGGTTAATTGGCTGCTAACAAATTGACCCATGTGTTTGTGTGTGTGTGTGTGTGTGTGTGTGTGAGAGAGAGTTTAGACTGTAAGCACCAATGGGGCAGGGACTGATATGAGTGAGTTCTCTGTACAGCGCTACGGCATTAGTGGCGCTATATAAATAAATGATGATAATGATGATGAATATTTACTTGGAGAAACCTTTATGAGTACACTATATAGTGAGCATTTCCAGAGTCTTGCTACTGTCCATAGGCAGAGCCGGATTAACAATAAGGCTAAAGGGGCTACAGCCCAGGGGCCTTGGGCAGCTAGGGGGCCTGTTGGCATTCATCAGATCAGGGGCGTCCCCGCCCCCGGCTCTGACTGTCACCTGTTCAAGGAAAATGGCAGGCAGCTAACAGCAAATGTTATGGTGTTAGCTGCCTGCTGTCACTGCAGGATTTACGAGGCGCACAGTAATCTCCTTACTGAGGTGATCTCGTGAGAGTGAGACTATGACTCATAGTCTCACTCTCACGAGATCACCTCAGTAAGGAGATTACTGCGCGCAGCGTAAGTGCTACAGGGGTGTGGAACAACGGAAGGAAGTGAGTTCACGGGGGAGGGGGGGCCTCATGGGGGGGGCCTCACAGTACCCTTAGCCCAGGGGCCTCCCTTCCCTTAATCTAGCCCTGTCCATAGGCAATATGAATCATAAAGGCCAATCATCTATCTTACTCTGATGAACTCAGCTCTATAGTTGCAAAAGAAGAAAAAAGCTATATGTTGAAAAACTACTATTGTTATCATGCCCTGCCAGCATGTAGCATATTGTGGCTGCAAGTTCCACAGAAGTTGTTGGAAGGCCCCACATAAGCTGATCAGTCTCTCAGATTTGGTCATATACATGTATGGGATAATTACTGTGGTCCAACAATGACCACTTACACATCCAGATGTGATCAACATCTGATCAGGATCAACAGTCTATTTTGCCTGCATAAGCTGCAATTGGTGGTAATTGTGCAGGTCTAATCGGCCAGCATAATTACAATGTGTATGCACACCTTAAATCTGGAATAGTAGGTAGAAAATCTGCACATCATCTTAGATCACATGATGGCAAAAACCCTTCAATGTCTAAAAATGCTAAATTGTCTAAACACCATGCCACGGAAATTACAATTAATGAAGATGTTTACACTGAATATTTTTTTATTATAGTAAAAATGATCATATATCATAAGCACGTTCTAATCCAGTACTTGTGTTGGTCTGCATTGTTTGTCATTAATATACCCTGCTATATACTCCAAACTACTAGCACTAAAAATGTGATAATCTGTATTACAATATCTGTGTCGTAAAACAAGTAAAAGTTTCCACTTCTGTGATCACTTATAAAGTGAACAATGAAATGCAAAAAAGTAACCATTACATGATGATTTAATATAAAAATGTTTGTTTAAATAACAACTATAATTATTATCCTTGAGATAACATGTAAAGACATATCACTAACGTAAGACTTTTCATAAGCATATCTGTATAGACTATTCAGTTGCAGAGAAGACAGGCATACAAATCTAGTCCTTCCCTGACTGAGAGGCTGTGTAAGTAACCCTGCTCTGTATAAAAACATCCCCATGAAACAATCTGCTCTTATAGCCTGCTGCCCATAGAGATGAGTTAATTTCCATCCTCCCTAAAATAAATAAAATGAAAATAATTCAGTTTTACTAGCAGAAGACAGAAAAGCAAATTATCTTACCGAATTTTCTGTCAGAGTCTTCAAATAAATATGGCAATACTGTTAGTTTTCCTCAAGTGAAGTGTCTGCTTTCTCTTGTCGTTGTCATCTAGTTCATCTCCAGAAGCTCCTCTCCAACCAACAAAGACACTGTCCCTAATCCCTTGCTAGGAAACCAGAGTACACACTGGCACACCAAATGACTTCAGCAGACAAACAAGTCTCTAGGGCCTGTCCCAGTATCTCCTCAATGTATTCATCCATTAGGACATGTAAATCCTTTAACTACAAAGAGGACGCATATGCACATAATACACATTGAAGATTGTAACATCTATAAATAAATTATATATATATATATATATATATATATATATATATATATATATATATATATACACACACACATACATATATATATATACACACACACACACATTATATATATATATATATATATATATATATATATATATATATATATATATACACACATACACACACACACTTAGTGGACATAGCAAAGCAATACAATAAATAGTAAAGTTAAAATATAAATAGTAATCAGAGAGAACAATAGGAGAAAATTTTTTTTAGTAAATCATTATTAATTATAATTGATATTATATGTTTCAATTCTTCCATATTGTAGGAAACATGAAACAAATGATTCCAGTATCCCTTCCTCCAGGGCAATATTTACCATATAGGTCAAGAAGTCACGTTCTTATGACAGCAGAGGTAGAACAGTGGACCAAAATCAGAGAAAGGATCTCTATATATGTTAGAATTAAAGTGAATGCTTCAAGGCTCAATATTTCCCAGTTCTTATAGTAAGTTTTGGAGATAGCGTGGGATGGAAGAGACCCTGTACCACGTGTGGTGGCATTGCCCCAAGATAGCTAGATGTTGGTGCAACATCCATAATGTTATTCAAGCGATTACAGGAATCATGTTACTGTCCTGCCCTTGTTACTCACTTCAACACCGCCCCCCCTCAGATATGCCCAAGCCCACAGAGACTTGTCACTCATCTGACAATTGCAGCAAAGTGCTTCATTGCATCCAACTGGAAACCAATCCAACCCACCCACACGTACAGCACAAACTAATAGAGTTTGCTAAGTATACCACATAGATTATATAAAAAGTAGTAAGATGCTACCAAATCAGCATACCAACATAGGGTGCTCTTTTTTGTGTGCGTGCACAGAACCAATTGGCGTAAGCAAACAGATGTACGTCTAACTCAGTAAGTGTCACGGATCCATATGAATTTATTTCACTATATATTTTTAAAAAAGGGACACCCACATGATAAAAAAAATTTCAATTTATTAATTCATGCTAAGTACATCCAGTTCGTTTTAGTTTTAGATGTCTTTGGGAGTCTGAATTTTAGGACAATAAACATTCTGAGGTAAATATGCCCCATTAATGGAGTGCAAACCAAACAAAATCTGAACAAACTGTAACAATTTGCCATTCCAGTGCTCCCTAAATACACTGTCCCTTTATAATAAATACCTATCACTGATTCATTTTCATGAGAAATATGTAAACTTTATAATTTCAATTAAAAACTTTTTCAGTTTAAGGCAAAACAATGCCAAACATTTTACAATATGACAATATCACGACTCACATGATGATACTCTTCTTTCATTTGGAATAATCTTACTGCCTCTGCTAGATAGTTATTCCAGCTATCCACCACCACTTTACACTGTCAGAGTAGTTCTCTTCCTACATTCTTAATAGGTCTGTCATCTTTGGCATAAAAGTAGTTAAGATGGTAAACACAACATATGTAACATAACAAAAAAATTCTGAATTTGTCAGACTTAAAAAATGTACCACAAAATTATATGCAAGTGTTTATGTATTTGGCTGCAAAACTGAACTTGTCTCACTCCCCCACAAGAAGTGAACATGAATAGAAATGAAGTGTTATGTTTAGCATGCAGTCATGGTTTCAATCCCGTAAGATAAACACTCTACACAGAGAAAAAAAGAAACGTACCTTTTCATGTCATTAATAAATGGAATGGCCAAGCGAAGTTCACAGCAATGGAGAAGTCTTGCTATAAAAGTATAGCTAGAACCAAATCTGTATAGAGTTGTTACTCAGCTTTTACACAAGTACATGTGCTTATTTATCTGTGAACATTTAGCAGTCTGCCAGGAACTGTACTGCCTTGCAGCTACCAGCTGATCAACATACAGTATTACTATACCCAACATAAACCAATCTATTCCTCGGTGACCCTGATAGGAAACCTGAGGTAACGGTTTGATGGATGAGTTTGTCTGAAGACAATGCACAACATGACATCACCACTTCCCCCACGTCTGCTCATCTCAAGATGTCAATACAGACTATTTGAGAAACAATAATTTAGTGACTGAGAAGCACAGGCTTAATGTGATTGCAGCATCATGGGAACAACTGATCCGGACTTTCAGGGGCCATGTCATAAAGACCTAGATTTTGCAGATGTCTGTACTGTCAGCTTCCTAAATGGAAAACTTGCAGAGTAGACAAGTATAAAATAAGAAGTGACTTAAACTGCTGAGATCGAATAGAAATGATTGATGTGTCTTCTGAAAGCTTCGAGTCACAATATAAAATTGGTGTACTATCACAAAAAGTAAAAGGTTACCAGAAGCATGATTGCTATGGAAAGCTAAGGCAGTAGAAGGTGAATTTGTGGGAGCTAGAGAAAAAGTCTAAAACATATAAATCCAGGCCTTGGTAGTTTATTATAGGAAGAAAAGCCCTATCTTCGAAGGAAACGATAGTGGGGGCCAAGCATGGGCTAGCATATGAACCATTGACAGCAGAAGTACAAGTAGCACTGATGTCTTCCAAATGCAATCGCCAACTTTTTTCCCTACTGGAAAAAAAAATGCTTTATTGTTTAAATAAAGCACTTCTTTATTTTTATTATTTTACTTTTGCAAAAGTAGAACTGGAAGTCCAAGTCTGTGCCAGTGCACATGCGCGAGTTGGCAAACCAGGTCACGCATGCGCAAATGGTCCTAACCCTGGCTGGTGAAGCGGGAAGACTTCTCTTACCACTGCCAGCGAGTGTCGCCAGAGAGCTTAGTATCACTCAGCTGCCCTGGTAAAATGTTAGTGTTAAATTGGGTGAGAGAACCAGCGATAGAAAAATCTGTCTAATCACATAACAATGATGTACAGACCTCTATGAGACAGTACTGCTTTGATACAAGTAAACAGTCTAACATATATTACAATATGTATAACTAAATACCTTCTTAAATACAGTTGTAACCATGGTAAAAATGAAAATGTCTATGTGCAGTTTGCATTATTGATTATTCTTTCACTTATAAATACTGGTAGGTTGAGAACAATATATATAATTTTAAATGTTAGACAAGACCGTGCATGCAAGAAGTAGAAATGCAGACATATACTCCAAAATTCCTGATTCTTCAACATCTGTAAACTGTTCCAGAAATAAAACAAAACCCATTAGCAAGACAAGACTTGGATAAATATGTGTACGTCTTGCGTATGATGATATAAATAACTTGGCATTGACTCATAGCTTAAGTGTAGGATACAGGGAAGAAAAATTGTTAACAGTTAAGCCAACTCTAAAAAACAAAGATCTTATTTATATATGCACATTATGACAAAACAGTTTTATCAACTTCCCTTGCTACCAGTTTTGTAAACAGATTTTTTTTATAGAGCCTGATCCTAAGGACCCGTGATATATCTACCTTTCAGACTTTATCACTTCTTAATCACAGACTGCTCCTCTAATTTCAGTACTAATAAACCATTTGTTTACTAATGTCTTTACAAGTGTAGTGACAGATACAAAGTGCTTGCTTCAGGACAATCGCGGCAGCCATTTTATGGGCTGAACCAATAGTCAAAAGAATACAGCATATCCCATAGTTGCCTACTCTCCCGGAATGTCTGGGAGACTCCCGAATTTTTGGGAGTTCTCCCGGACTCCCGAGAGAGCAGGCAAAAATCCCGGATCCAGCTGTTGCTGTTGTTGAAGATGGTTGGGGCGGGGCTATACGCGCTACCGTGGTCCCGCCCCCTACTGCGATTGGCTAAAATTGCCTACGATTGACAGGGGCGGAGCCAAATGGCGCACCACGCGTGGCCACGCCCCCTCAACGGACCCCCTCCTGGACAGCTGCCTTCAAAAGTAGGCAAGTATGGCATATCTATTTTTACACATTACAAAATGACTGCCTCCACTGCCTAGAATTGCACTTTAAGCACACACTAGAAAAGTCAATTACAATATTTCCTTCTGCCATCTAATTATCCTAACACTCATTTGATTTTCATGTAACTTAGGCTTGGTGAAGGAGGAAGGAGTACATATATGCATAATTAAAACAAACCAATTGCTCTGCTTATGATCTTTTTGCAGAAATAACAAGAGCTAACAATTCTTTCTGTGTAACTGCAGGAAACACTGATAGATTAACTTGCTATACTCTGTGGAATTTCATCTCTATTTGGTTTTCCTACTTCTAAAGCATAAAAGGTCAGAGATATTCCATGACTGATATTCATGCCAGTCAGTGTTCTCATTAAACACTACTAACCTAGACAAGTCTTCTGGATTTGTCATACATGAGCCAGTTCTAAGGAAGCTGCTTGGCGGCAATCCACACACACTACGGCAGGGCTTGCTTTGAGTGTGGTCCTCCATTCCCTTGTGCAATTGATGTATGGCGTAAGAGATCACAGCAAACTGACAGGCTGTTGCTCTTGTAAAGAAATCAAAGCCTCGTCTTATCATAAGCTGCTGGATCAAATGGGTCTATATCTATACAGACAAGATTTTGTATAAATGAGTTGGCTATCTGAAACAAAACATTTATTCAACATGAAAACAAATACATTAATGGCTCTCTCAATAACTTCTATGGAATGTTTTCTTTTGAATGACAAATTATTTCAAATGTATACATGTACTAATTTGTTATTGGTTGATATTTAAACAATAAGATGAAAGAGAAGAATCAGTAATTGAAAGCACCAAAACATCACTTACAAACTTACTTTGGCACAACAACAGAATTGAAAGTCGCTCTCCATATGTATATACTAGGGGATAAATTCACTAGAGAAGGAAAATATACAATGTCCAACTTATGAAAACAAGCTAGTTTATTGTGGACTATTTCCTGTATATATATATATATATATATGTCTAATATATATAAGCCTGCCAGCGTGTGTGTGTGGAAAAAACTATTTTCTCAGAAAGGGCTCATCCAATTCACCTGAAATTTGGTATACTGTCATTATTTGACAAAAAAATTATAATAGTGAAGTCAGTTAACGTCCATCATCCCCCCTTCCCCCGTGGGAGGGGTAGTAAAGGCTAAATTTATGAGTTGAGGGCTCAAACTCTTGACTCCTTCCGGAATGCCAAGGCACAGATTAAGATTGAAAGTTGGAAGCATTATTATGCTATTGAGAAATCTGAATGTTAAGAGAGGACTGTGCAATGGCACTCGATTAGTAGTGACCGCACTGAAAACTAATGTGATACAAGCAGAAGTTTTGACTGGCTCTGCTGAAGGAGAGAAGGTGATGATACCTCGGATTGACTTATGTCCATCCGAAACAGGACTGCCGTTTAAGCTAAGACGGCGGCAGTTCCCTTTGAAGGCGGCATTTGCTATGACCATTAACAAGTCACAGGGTCAAACACTTGACCGTGTGGGTATTTATTTACCAGAGCGTGTCTTTGGTCATGGACAATTGTATGTCGCATTTTCACGAGTACGGAGAAGCAGTGATGTGAAAGTGCAGGTTATGAATACTGCCGTTCAAGGAAGACTGATTGAGCACAGCGATAAGGTGTTTAGCAGAAACGTTGTGTATCGAGAGGTTTTAGAACAGTAAGACAATGGAAATTAAGGATGTGGCGATGAAGATGAAGGATGAGGTGATGGAGAAGAATGATGAGGTGGTGACATGTGGACAAAACCACATTAAAAAAGGGCGCTTACGTCAGGAAGTAACGCTCTTCCCTATAGGAGGCCTGGCCTAGCCCCAAATGCATGACAAGAACCTTTTTAACACCCTAAGTAGCTTGATTTGACTAGAATGCATGAGTATCATGCACGGGTTAACATATATATATATATATATATATATATATATATATATATATAAAAATAAATATAATATTTAGCCACACCAATTGCTAACATACAGACATGTAGTCTCCATAGTGAAACATTAGTGGTAAAATGGCTCAGTGACTTTCAACTTGGCACTGTTATAGGGTGCTACCTTACCAAAAAGTCAGTTTGTCAAATTTCTGTCCTGCTAGAGCTGCCCCGGTCAACTGTAAGTGCTAATATTGTGAAACATCTACTAGTAACAAGGATTCAGCAGTGAAGCAGTAGGCCAAATAAGCTCACAGAGCTGGACTGCGAAGTGCTGAAGTGCGTAGCATGTAAAATTTGCGTGTTCTTGCTTGCAATGCTCACTACTGAATTCTAAATTGCTTCTAGAACCAACTTTAGCACATGAACTGTTAGTAGGGAGCTGCATGGATTGGGTTTCCATGACCAAGCCGCACTATAGCCTCACATCAAAAGTTGACTGGAGTGTTATGGAGCACAGCACCATTGCTGCTCTGGAGTGACCATCTAACAGTCTGACAGGTGCTTTGTACCCAAATGTTTACTGCCAAATGTAAAGTTTGGTAGAGGAGTAATAATGGTCTGGGATCATGGATCGACCTGGGATACTTAGCTCCAATGATGGTAACTTTTAAGGCTACAGCATACAATGACATTCTGGAGAATTGTGTGCTTCCACCTCTGTGGAAAAAGTTCGGGGAAGGCTCTTTGCTGTTCCAGCATGACAATACCCTTGTGCACAAAGCGGGGTCTATCATAAAATGATTTACCGAATTGGTGTGAAAGAACTTGACTGGCCTGCACAGAGCCATGACCTCACCCCAGCCCTCACCTTGGGATGAACTGGATGCTAACTGCAAGCCAGGCCTTATTGCCCAACATCAGTGGTCGAAGTGTAAATCTAGACGTGGTGGTATGAAAAATGTAATATGAATGTCAGAGAATGGAACATGATAGTATTACAATGATGGCAGTATGAGAAGTTTTGGTATATATATATATATATATATATATATATATAAAATATATATATATATATATATATATATATATATATATATATATATATATATATATATATATATATATATTATAGTGGTCGAGGTGGGATGTTATAGGGTGTTAGCAGGCCGGGCTCTGGAGGGCGCCCCAGATTAAAAATTCCTTTAAAACTGTGCGGCTACCGCTGACCATACCTTTCATTCATGCCGATTTTGAAAATGTGCCTAGGGCGCCACGGACCCTAGCACCGGCCCTGGGTGTTAGGCAGTGGACAAACTGGAAATTTAGAAGGGGGCAGTATGGAAAATGTAAGTAAATGAAATTTTACAGTTTTACAATGAAAGCAGTAGGAGAAGTGGTCGTGTGGAAAACCACCATATACTGGCCCACTTCAGGTGATGGGGGTATTCCACATCACCACTACTTTTACTGCTTTGATTGTAAAACTATCAAATTCCATTCCCCTACATTTTCCATTCCATAATTTCCACTTCGACCAGTGCCTGTGTGTGTATATAAATCATACTTGCCAACATGGGCAAGATGATTCCCGGGAGGTCCGGGGTGCAGGTGGGTGTGTGGGGGCGGGGCTCAAAGAATTGCGTCATTAGCCCCGCCCCCAAACTGACTTCACTACTCTGGGTCAATAAAAACAGGGGGCGGGGCCACGATGACGCTTCCATGGCGTTGCTAGGCCCCGCCCCCTCTGTTTAGTGTACACAGCTGGCAGGCATCAGGGAGAATTGCCTGCCCTCCCGGGAGTCTAGGAAGACTACCAGAAATTCTGGAGTCTCCCGGACAGAGTAAGCAACTATGATATAAATACTATAGGAAATCTAAAAATTGTGCATTGCTTGCCAAATTATTATATTACTTGTATATCACTAAGGTGTGAGTGCCTATTGATTAATTTTTCAGCTAATCAAAGGGAGAGAAGAAGACTTCAATAGTGTTAGGCCAGTGTAGCTTATCATAGCATTAGAAAGCAAATGAAAAGAGAATAAACTCCATTAGGCTAATTGGCTGCCGACTATAAAAACTATCCAATTGTTTCGATCTTTCAGTCTGCCACAAATCCAAGGTTTAAATGACTGAAGATCTGTAATATATTTTGCACTTGAGAGAATGTCTATATTGGTTATAATGACTATATTTCTTGAAGGGGATTATTTAAAATACAATAAAATTCTATTATTTCTGGTGGAATTGTGGTGCTTTGGATCCCTGAAAAGCATGTTTAAATACCAACATTTTTCTTAATCTAATTATTGGTTTTGACAAATTTATAAATAGAACAATTTAAGCTTTTACTGGAATCGATATCCCTGTCCTAACACTACATTCATGTCTTATGCACTATTGGTTGCAACAAGTGTTCTGTTCAGTAGTGTTATAGTATGGTTACTCGCTTCTAGAGATTCTGTACATTCAGGGAAAGGAATTTATTTTTCTAGTATTTTAATCTTAAACCTAGGAACCAAGCTTGTAGTTCTCATTTATAATTTCACTTCAAAACATTGCTCAGATGTACAAACAGAAGTATAAGCATAATATGGAAACCCCAAGAGCAAAACACGTCATGGGAATGGTTTGAAATATCTTTAAAATAATATTTTCTAAACCTCAAACATTTGCTTTTGCTGTTTTTCTTTATTCAGAGACAATGGTGGATGAAATGCTAATATTCATTCTTTACACAATCTGCTGCTTTGTGTGTTTTAGATTTAAGTGCACTAGTACAATAGCTACCTCTCACTGACAGTAATAACACTAGTCTAGTTCCTATATTATAGATTTATATATACTCTTATTCTACGCAATAACATTTGAATTGTAGTTTGATGCCTGGCTAATATTGATAAGTTCTATTCCTTACTGCTTTATCAAACAAGCTCACGGGGCATATTGTAACTGATAGATAACCCCATGTATTGTACAACTATAACTGAATGAAAAGTCTAATGTATATGTATAATGTCCATAACTTTAAAATGGACAGGTCTCTTTCTACTGCTTTTGTTCTGCATGTGTATCTCATTTTATTTGTGCCTTTTATTGCAGTTAAATGTAATGACTATGTATTGTAGTTTAGCAGAGATTTCAAGGCTTACCACAGACTCTCAATAGCTCTTTTGTATAAGCAATTTAAATCAGGTAGCACTAAAACTATAATATAGTGCTAGTTAGCCACAGGGCTACAGCACCACACTGGCCAATAGGCAGCAGAGACATCATCATCATCATCAACATTTATTTATATAGCGCCAGCAAATTCCGTAGCACTTTACAATTGGGAACAAACATTAATAAGACAATACTGAGTAATACAGACAGAGAGGTAAGAGAACTCTGCTCACAAGCTTACAATCTATGGCTTTAAAGTGTCTTCAAGCTTCCAACATAAAGCCGATCACTATAATTGACAGTGATTGCGTTTTAGGAGATATGAAAGGGTGGGGATGTGTCATATTAGGGGAAGGTGGCATACGTGCAGATTGAAACTGCACCTAGCCAACAATGTACCACCTTGTCCACGATATGACACCTTTTTTATTCAGAAATGGCAATTGTGACATTTTTTAAAATACATCCCTGGGAATATATTTACTAAACTGCGAGTTTGAAACAGTGGAGATGTTGCCTATAGCAACCAAACAGATTCTAGTTATTTATTTAGTACATTCTACAAAATGACAGCTAGAATCTGATTGGATGCTATAGGCAACATCTCCACTTTTTCAAGCCCACAGTTTAGTAAATATACACCCTGGAATCAATGCAAGTACCACTAGTATTTATATTAATGTAGTTTGTCTTTAAAGGCAGTGGTATTATCACAAAATTACTGAAAATTGAAATATTCTAGAAAATCAGAAGCTGTAACTACCAAAGTAAATATAATCCAGTTGTGGTAATTAGACTTTTTGGCATAAAAATAATTTTCTATAATAAACTGTGGAATTCTGCTTTTCCACAAAAGTATAATGGATATGTACATTCTTCTGATCTATTAAATGTTAAGGCATTGGAGAGTGTTTTATGGGGTACTTGCATTTATTAACTTCTATGTTTCTAATCTGTGAGAAATGTATAAAAACTAAAGAATTACCACATTCTCAGGTAATGCACGATTTGTCTTTCTTTCTCTCTTTCCTACTTCATTCATGACCATACTAGCAATTTTTACAACTGTCTCAAAACTAAAGACTTCAATTAACTTAAATATATTCACAAACTGTTTTTGGGAAGTGAAAACAAAAATGCGCTCTCTGTTATCTATTCCTGGCAGCACGGTGGCCTACTGGTTAGCGCTTGTGCCTCACAGCACTGGGGTCATTAGTTCAATTCCCGACCATGGCCTTATCTGTGTGGAGTTTGTATGTTCTCCCTGTGTTTGCGTGGGTTTCCTCCGGGTGCTCCGGTTTCCTCCCACACTCCAAAAACATACTAGTAGGTTAATTGGTTGCTATCAAAATTGACCCTAGTCTCTACCTGTCTGTCTGTCTTTATGTGTGTGTCTATATTAGGGAATTTAGACTGTAAGCTCCAATGGGGCAGGGACAGATGTGAGTTCTCTGTACAGCGCTGCGGAATCAGTGGCGCTATATAAATACATGGTGATGATGATGATGATGATTCCTGTCTGTCAACACCTCTGTTATACTTATGGAACCAGATTGGGACATAAACTACCATATCCAATAGTACCGATTGCTCTAGTGTAGTTATATTGGTGTGCTTCCAATCCCAACTTATATTCCACAATCCCTCACATCTGGAATCTATAGCTGGGTACTTAACTTCCATAAAGCTGAGGTGTTCTCCAGATAGACTATTTTCATATTAAACTCAACCAGCAGATAACTTTTACTATTCTCTGGCCAAGAACATTTATCCAAAATAACTTTCATATTTTTTTTTTTGCACAATAAATCTCATTCAAGCTCAGAGGAAATTTAGCAATTACCAAACTAGTAATTTAAATTCCTTATATGAAAACCACAATTCAAGAAAACATGAACTGAAACACTATCCACAGTAAAGCAGTTATGCCATATTTTCAAACACAGCTACATTTTCCAGTTTAAAAGTCACTAAAACTTGGTATAATGACATCAATGGATTTGAAGGACAGAAGCCATTTCTGTCTCATATTTCTAGATCAAGTTTCCAGAATGTAAAAAAACAACGTTATCTAGAAGAAAAGGAATCCAATATTTGTAATGTCCGGTAACTGGTCACAGTCCAGACTAACTGGCTATAATTACTGGCCGTATTTCTACTGTACTTTCAGGGTTTTTCTATATCCATTATATTTCACCACATGGAAATATTAACCAGGGAATTAGTAAAGGAGGACAGATCTACAGGTATACTCTTTTAAAATGTGTCTGAATGGCATTATATGTAATGTATGTCTATATTACACTATTTGTGTATAGAATATAAACTATTGGCTTGCAAGGCTGAAATATTGGAAAATCAATATGCACAGGTGGGTTCCCAGGACACTGCTACTTCTACTATCATAGTTTCATTCTGTGGCTACCTGATTGCCTCCATTCCAATCCCCATCACCACACAGTTCCTGCTGCATGTACTGCCAATACTGATAAGTGGTTCTAAAACAGAGCTGCTTATTCTGAGAGTGAAAGATTTCCCCATTAAATATATTGACTTTGCATTTTTTATATGCACGAAAAACTTGTGTGAAATGGTTTTATTAAGGTCATGAACAGGGGCTACACAAACCCTGGGGCACCCTACGTTGTATGCTCCCACTACGCGGAAGCAATACTGCCCCTTCATCACTGTGCCTTCATCCCTGCTGCTTCTTACCTTGATAGGCAAGAGGTGGGGGCGGCATCTCGGCACCTCAGCCTGGGAGTGTGGCACTTGGTTTTGACATAATAGCCAAGCAACTTAATATTAACAGAGAACAACCAGAAAGCACACTATAAACGCTCTATTTCCCAAAATAAAAAAAATCCTCAGTAAGCAGCCCTATGATATAGGGAGCCCTGATGTGCCCCAAATTGGCAGTGGCATATGTTTGGCACTTGTGTTCCAGCAAGGGGTGCATTATTGGAACATCGGCTCTGTTACAGAGCAGGGAGAAGAGTAAGTGATTATCGGAGATGCTGCAAGGAATCAGGTTCCATTATCATTACCTAAACAGTGGAAGGATTTGGACACATATTATCACTATTAGGAGTTACTGGAACTAGAATTGTGGAAAACTACAATGATAGACACTGACTACTCCAATATATTTTGCTTGGTCTGGAACTATTTTACCTGGTATTGATCATTGACTAAGCTTTGTCTAGAAACATTGTTGGACTGAGGACTATTTTATTTGGAACAAACTAAACATTTAAAACAACAAAGACTCTCTGAAGGGTTGGTTGTTTAAAAAATATGTTAATTTCTTGGGGCCTCACAAATATTAAATTCTTTGCATGTTTCTCTATTTTACTTCTCCTTCATATCAGCGTCTGGCGCTGTTTGTCGGGGTGTTGCAGTGACATTAAAATTAACTGGATATGACACTAGTTACTCATTCAGTGTTTTAGGTGCCCCCTAACCATTGGCACCCTAGGCAACCATCTAGGTTTGCCCAATGGTAATTCTGCAAGTGCTATTTCTTTAATATGTAAATGTCATGTTGATAGCTAGAATCTGACTAGTTGTTATTGGTAACATCTCTACTTTTCCTTATTAGAAAGTTGATAAATCTAACCCGCTGTGTCTATATTAACTACAGATAGAAAATAAATTTTTTTAGTACTAATTCTAACTCATAAGTATTAGTAAGTACTCATACTTACCTTATGCCCTCTGAATGTGGGTTATCTTTGAGTAACATGTATACGTTTTACTTATCTTCGTATTATTTATGTATTGTTTACCTAATACAATATAAGAGAAGCACATTAAATAGGGTGCTAGTTTGTGTATTTTTCTTCTTTTGTGTGCATTAGTGAAATTATCAGAACACGATCAGTTATTGCTTTTTAGAAACCACAAATTTCTTTACTAATTTCTTCAGAAGCTACCTTATTTCAAGCTTCTAAACTCTTCTGAGCTTAGGCAAGTTACAAACATATGAGAAGATTCCTGCTCCAGAACTAGAAGATTTAAAAGACTCGAGAGATCTCTAACAAAGACAATACCAATGTCCCCATTCTCTCTCACAACTTTTTAAATATATAATCAAGGCTCCACCGAAACTAAAAAATTAAAGAAAGAAAATAACAATAAAAATAATCATAATAAAAAATAGTAGGTGATAGTAGGCAGAATTTTGATGTCTATACTTTTCTACAGTCATATTTCACACTAAAGCTGGGTACACACTACACGGCTTACGTCCAATAATCAGCTCAATCAGCCGACATACGACCACTCGTTCAAAAGTCGGGTCAGTGTATGTAGTGACATGATGGTCGAAAGTCTGCCCAAATGGACGATTGTCGCCTCATTTGGTTGGTCGTACCGTTTAATATTTTCGTTCCAATCTCGTTTTCGTTATGTAGTGTGTATAAACTTCCGACCGATCCTCAACAGTAAGTATGAAATTACAGTCATTGCTCACGACAACATGGCTGTAAAAAGTCACTAAAGAGACGTCCGCTCTTCCCTTTATCGTCCTAAACAAGGCTAGTGTGTATGCAGTCCATGGACCGAGCGATCGGATCATCGATTGCATGTAAAATCGCTCGGCATAAAAAGTTGGTTGAAATTTCTGTAGTGTGTACCTAGCTTAAGCAATGACTGGTCTGCTTTTGCTAGTACTGTAGTAAATGTACTTTCCTATAGATTGTACGCTTGTGAGCAGAGCTCTCTTGCCTCTTTGCCTGTATGTTAATACCCAGTCATTTTTTTTCTGCCTGTATTTGTTCCAAATTAAAAAGCTGTTTAGAGCATAATGGCACTAAATGAATAAAGGCAATAATAATAATAATAATAATAATAATAATAATAATAATAATAATACTATGCCCCATGCACATAAAAATTATCTGTGTCAGCTGCTACTATTGTTTCACTGCTTAACATTACTTGGTAGACTTGCCTACAGAAAATTAGCGTATCTCCCATCTTTCCCAAGTTAAGGGTTCTATCTGGGATGAGGACAACTTTGTCCTGTAGTGTGAAAGTTGGAATGTCTGTCCCTTCCACGGCTGCTCTGCATAGCAGAGTAGCAATGAATGGGAGTCATGCCACCTGCCTCTGGTGCATTGCACTGAAAGGGTGTTTTGAAGGTCGCTGGGGTAGACCAGTGCTTGGAAGTGCTGAATATGCCCAGGTGCGCCGTGACCATGACCACATGGCACATGGAGATGCCCCCTTTTTCCTTTTGCGGCACACATTGTACCGATTCCCCAACTTCAAAAGTTGGGAGGTATGAGTTCCATTACATGGGAACTACGTCTGTTTGTAGCATTCAGTAGTAGCATATTTTTATGAGGAGGTAAAGAAATGGCAGATGAACAGCATTCCTTCTACAGAATTCTGTGCATACATCTGGAGGCAGTCACAATTTTAAAGGCCGTAAAATGCCACAGGCATGTCTTTCAGATATTATAGCCCTGCCTGAGCCAGGAAGCAATGGATGAAGTTCAAACAGGAATACTGTATACTGTATCTCATAACTGTGCACCTAACTGTGGGTATGTGTGAACTACAGTGTAAAAGATTTCATGGGTTTCTGATCTATCCCAGAGCCAGGTACAATGGTTACTGCCAGTTGGATTATGCTGTGAACAGAAAACATTTATATTAGTCTAGTTTTAACTTATTGTAAAGCTTTGTAAAAATCCAAAAAAGCAGAATAAAGCCTCTTTAAAAAAGGGTTCAAATTCAGGTTCTCACCCTTAAAGCAAACATAGCTAATGTACGTGGTGCTTTCATGGGAAACAGCATTTGTAACATTCACAAATACAGGCTTGTTCTGGGACTGTCACATGCTTCAACTTTCTCACTGAAAAAAGAATTCACTCCTCAGAGTTCTTGCCAGTTAAGTTGATCAAATGCACCATTCTCACAGGATGAGAAAGTTTTAGGTGGAATCCTAAGTGTCAAGCGTTGCAGAAAACAACTGAGAACAGTTGGAGTTCAGGTATATCAAAATGAATATATTTCTCTCCTGTGGAACACCCTGGAGGAATTACAATGCAAGGACTTCGGGTTTTTTTTCTGATGTAGCTCTTGATCCTAGTGCATTAAATAGTTCCAAACGCAAGTGTACAATACTCGCTTAGCAAAAATGAAGCCACTAAGGTGTATCCTCCCACACAGTTTCAGTAATAGTTCCTCACAATATTTCAGCCTTTTACTTGATATTAAAGTGGAAAGAGACGATGGATCCTTTAACAAATGGGTACAATTGAGCACCTTCTGTAAATAAGTTATTGCTCCTAGATGATGCTCCATTATCAACACAATATTTTCACAGACTAATACTCCTTGGCTGGCAATAGTGTTGTAGCATACTATACTCTTGTGTTATGACAAATAAAACATACATGCCAACTTTCAAAAAGTTCTCCCCGGGAGATCCCGGGGGAGAAGTCATGTGACAGGGGGGTAGGAGGGAGCATGGTGACATAGTCACGTCACCATAGCTCCGGCATGATGCTATTAAACCCCGCCCCCACCATTAAATGCCGTGAATTTCCGTGAATCTAGGAGGTTTGCCTACTCTTCCGGGAGTCTCCGAAATTCAGGAACCTCCCGGGAATTCCGGGAGAGTAGAGAGTAGGCTAGTATGAAATAACATTCCCGGTACACAGTAATTTTTATTTATATCACATAACACATAGCAGCATTAGTCCGTCCCCTATTTACATCTGAACACATGATTGTAAGAACTCGTTATCATCCCACCCTTCCTTAAGCTTATCAGGTGATAACAAGTTCACTTAGTTCAAGAGCTAACAGTCACTTGTTTGTTTCTCTCCCCCCACTACTGTAACTTTCGGGTAACTGGACACCTTTTTCACCATAACTCCATTTACAGTAGTCCTCTCTATAGTATTAATGTAATGTTGTGGGTGACATTAATGTAATGTGGTTGCTGATGGGGACTATTTATATAATGTGGGGGCAGGTGTAGGCTATTAATTTAATATGAAGGTTTTATTTATTAAACATGTGGACAATTAATGGAAGCTGATGAGATTGATGGGTTATTAATATAGGTGCTAATAATAGAATCTCTGAATTAAGTGTGGGTTTAATAATTTAATGTCATGACGGGAAAGGGAAGTCTATCTATCAAATGTGGGTGTTATTGATGTAAAGTCAAAACAGGCTTTCCAGAAGGTGAATAGTACCTCTAAGTTTTCCAAGCAGAACCCTGACATTTCAGGATGTGGCCAAGCAGCAACAGAGCTTAAGACACTAGTAGCAGCTTCAGATAGGAGAGAGTAACAGTGTCTACCAACTCTTCTGATTCTGGTGGGGCAGACTGGTGGAAATTTTGGGAACCTGTTCTGATTGCAGAGGCAGTTGGTAGGTATGTCCTGCTTCACACTGGTCTCCCAAATTGCCTCTGCCAGCACCTCTTACCCTGCTGTCGTGCACTGGACATCTCACACTGCTGTTCAAAGTAGTGGGCGGTCTGTGCCATCTTCCAATTGACATTGCAACAGGTGGGAACCTGGGATATGTGACAAGGGGGAAATGAATGGGGGTGGCAAATGTCACAATGGGAGAATAGAGAGGGAATATGTCATACATGTTCCCTCACCACCCCCCACATTTCTCATTAGAAAGGTGCCCAAGCATTACTTTTGAACAGATTAAATCCATTAAGCACTCTGTGCTGCTACCCACTTATGGAATTCCCTACTATGCTTGATGAGACTATACTATAACTTTCAAATCTCTTTACTAGAGCCGACCCTGTTCCCACCTACATACCTTCCAATATTTAAAATTCCTAAATTGGGACACGGCCATGTCACCTCCAAGAGAGTGTGTTCATGTCACATTGGGCTAGGCTACACCCTGATCGCATGCCTAGCATTTCCTAATAGTTATTTTGCTCCCTGAATGCTCCTCTACTCTCCTCTCCCTAAATCACCTTTCAACCACAGGCACCAGAGACAACTGCCTCTGACATGTTCAGAAAGAGATATACCGACGCACCAGATAATCATATACCCGGTCTATTATTGTAATATTTGTTATCATATGACTGGGTTGGTGCACCCTACACACGTTGGACCGATATTCGCAATTAGGGAGTGGTACTAGATAGCAGCTATTTTGGTACTCTCTGCAAGAAAGGAGATTACAGTTTTGTAAAACGGCACTCAATATAATCACGCTACCAACCCTATCATATTAGACAATCTAGACCTATCTATCTCATTAACGGGTGAAGAAAATATGATGGTTTTGATTCTGTCCTAAATGTTATGTATTCAATTTTATTAAATTGTCTCTCTCCCTATCAATAAAGTATTGGGAGGATATTATCTATTTGCATCAGATTTATGACATCATATGTATGCAAATAGGAACTGTTTGTATCGGTATAGCTTATCTCTCGTGCACTTCTAAATAGTGTATACACTGACTTGGTTAATCTGCTTATTATGCCAGACACCTGGACAGCATGATGATCGATATCACCCAGATATAATATAATTAGGGAAATTGTAATACAAATTACACAGCGAGGCTAGGCAGTTGGTTCTGCCTTTTTAATAAATTTATTTTGGTTATTATTTTGGTTTTATTTCGCTACTAGTGGTACTAAGGTAGTATTTTAGGACTCTACTATCGTTTTAAATGAATCATTAAAATGTATGTTTTATATAAATAAACAATCATAGAGTGCCCCTAACATACACGTTTTCTACCCTCTACTTATCTTTGCCTCTGACATGTGTAACACCTGCTTTGGACCTTGCTACATCACTCTATTGTTCTGTGCCCACTCATTTTACACACAAAAATCAACTCAACACTGACTTTGACTTACTCTGAGACTCTTTGCTCCTCCCACTCCAAGCATCACACACTCTTATGCCACTGGGGGTGCAACAAAAAACAGGACAGTACACCTATTCATTGTGAAACTACCACTGGAATCAAATGGGAGGGGACCAGTAAGTGCTGGGTTTAAGGAAGCATTGAAGCATTGGAGGTTGGGGGAAAGCCTGAGAGGATGAGAGAGAATGTTCCAGAGGTGGGAAGTGGAATAGGAGAAGTCTTGTGAGTGGGAAATGGAGAGGAGGGAGGGGGAGAGAGGTCAGCGAAAGAGAGATAGATTTAGGTGTTGGCATAGAGGTTGTACTGCAGACCTTATAGCATATAATATAAGAATAGATACTTAGAACTGCAGCACACAGATCACAAAGGTTCATTTATAGTAGATCAGTCTACAAAAATTGAGATAAAATATTGAGGAACAAATCTCTACAGTCATGGCCAAAAGTTTTGAGAATGACACAAATATTATTTTTCACAAGTCTGCTGCCTCAGTTTTTATGATGGCAATTTTCATATACTCTAGAATGTCATGAAAAGTGAACAGTTAAATTGCAGTTTATCTCAAAGTCCCTCTTTGCCATGACAATGAACAACATTTCCACTGCATTTCAGCCCTCCACAAAAGGACCAGCTGACATCAGGTCAGTGATTCTCTCCTTAACACAGGTGAGAGTATTGATGAGGACAAGGCTGGAGATCACTCTGTTATGCTGATTGAGTTAGAATAACTGACTGGAAGCTTTAAAAGGAGGGTGGTGCTTGAAATCATCACTCTTCCTCTGTTAACCATGGTTACCTGCAAGGAAACATGTGCAGTCATCATCACAAAAAGGGCTTCACAGGCAAGGACATTGCTGCTACTAAGATTGCACCTAAATCAACCATTTATCGGATCATCAAGAACTTCAAGGAGAGAGGTTCAATTGTTGCAAAGAAGGCTTCAGGGCGCCCAAGAATGTCCAGCAAGCACCAGGACTGTCTCCTAAAGTTGATTCAGCTGTGGGGTCGGGGCACTACCAGTGCAAAGCTTGCTCAGGAATGACAGCAGACAGGTGTGAGTACATCTGCACGCACAGTGAGGCGAATACTTTTAAAAGGATGACCTTGTATCAAAAACACCAGCAAAGAAGCCACTTCTCTCAAGGAAAAACAGCTAGGACAGACTGATATTCTGCAAAAGGTACAATGATTGGACTGCTGGCATGACACAGGACTGATGGTAGCGCTCACCTTTCCTTTCTCTGGACAAGCGTTTTTCCAGAGAAAGGAAAGGTGAGCGCTACCATCAGTCCTGTGTCATGCCAACAGTAAAGCATCTTGAGACTATACATGTGTGGGGTAGATTCTCAGCCAAGGGAGTGGGCTCACTCACAATTTTGCCTAAGAACTAGAGATGGTCACTGACCCCCGTGTTTTGGTTTTGGATTCAGTTTTGGATCTGGATTACCGTCGTGTTTTGGTTTTGGTTTTGCAAAACCGCCATTGCGTGTTTTGGTTTTGGTTTTGGTTTTGTTTGGTTTTGTTTTGCTATTTTGTTGGAAAATCCATGTTTTTGTGCCTAAAATAACCCAATTTAGTGCTCCAACTGTTTTAGAGATAAGTAATCTAATTGTTGAGGTAATAAATCATCCAAAAAAACAGTTTAATTCTTTGTTGGTAGGCCTTCATTTATTCTACACACAAAACAGATTGTCTTCCTCTCCATCTATGCATATTGGCAATGCAGCCATCATCTTTGGATGTATATTACACCCTACACTTATACTTAAATATGTAAAGAAATGGAAAAAGACAGTTTGCTTTCTGTCTCTATAGGCCCCCCTCCACTTTTTAAAAAAAAAAAAAAAAAAATCAGCCATTATAGACTGTACAATATTAATTGACATGGAGAAAGCCAGTTTGGTTTCTGTCTCTCTAGGCCCCCCTCCACTTGTATAAAATACTAATAAATTCAGCCGTTATAGACCGTACAATAAAAATTGAAATGGACAAAGGCAGTTTGGTATCTGTCTGCATCAGATCCTCTCTCCACTAGGAGTAAAATAGAAAACTATTCAGCCGTTATATAATCTAGAATATAAATAGAAATTGAGAAAGGCAATTTGGTATCTGTCTGCATCATAATCATCAACATCATCATTAGCGCCCTCGTCGCCTACACAAATCTCCCCCTCATCCTCTTCTAATTCCAAAGTGGCATCCTCAATTTGGGTATCACCGGCTACACTCGGGCTATTAAGGCACACATCAGCAGAATGCTCACGATTAGACATCCCACTGTTGGATGGACTCTCTACAGGGATTGTTGTCATTTGTGAATCAGAGCAAACATTCTCCTCTAATGCCTTACTGTTATCTTGCAGCTCGGCTTTGACGCATAACAGTAGTTGTGCACCAATTGTAGGCTGGGTAACTTTTTGGGATCTGCCACTAATAGCCAAAGGTGAAGGCTTCATTCTCTCTTTGCCACTGCGTGTGTAGAATGGCATGCTTGCAATTTTTTTTTTATTGTCACTTAACTTTTGCTCAGTTACACTTCTTTTTCGCTTCAATACAGTAAAAAAATTTGTTTTTTGTTTTTTGCACTAATTTGGAAACACTCTGTTGTTTGACATCGCCTTGGCCAGATGACGTACTGGGAACACTAACATCAGAACTGGTGACAGTACCTGGTTGCTCATTCTGATCATATGTGGACTGCTTTGAATCCATTCTGAGCGCAAAGCACTGGGGAGTGCTAAAAATTATTTGGTAGATACTGCTGACAGGTATGACTTTTGACAGCCAGAAATATTAATGCACAATTAGGGAGGACACCCCAAAAGCACTGAGGAGTGCTAAAAATTATTTAGTAGATACTGCTGACAGATATGACTTTTGACAGCCAGAAATATTAATGCACAATTAGGGAGGACACCCCAAAAGCACTGAGGAGTGCTAAAAATTATTTAGTAGATACTGCTGACAGATATGACTTTTGACAGCCAGAAATATTAATGCACAATTAGGGAGGACACCCCAAAAGCACTGAGGTGTGCTAAAAATTATTTAGTAGATACTGCTGACAGAAATGACTTTTGACAGCCAGAAATATTAATGCACAAATAGGGAGGACACCCCAAAAGCACTGAGGAGTGCTAAAAATTATTTAGTAGATACTGCTGACAGATATGACTTTTGACAGCCAGAAATATTAATGCACAATTAGGGAGGACACCCCAAAAGCACTGAGGAGTGCTAAAAATTATTTAGTAGATACTGCTGACAGATATGACTTTTGACAGCCAGAAATATTAATGCACAATTATGGGGGACACCCCAAAAGAGCTGGGGAGTGCCAAATATGAAGAAAAAATAATAAACCTCTATCCTCCTCTCTGCACTAGCGATTTTGGTTAGAGCAATTGCAAGAACAATATTGTATTCTCTGTCCCTGCTCTAATTAGCCTATGACTACACCCTGCTCTCTCCCTCTGTCAAATGGCGATGGATTGCTGTGGAGGCGTGTATTTATAAAGTTGAAGTATCGCGAGAACCGAGCCCCGAGATCCGACGACGTCACAATGACGTTCGGCCTCGATTTGGATTCGGAATGGGCGGGAGAGTACCGAGCTGCTCAGCTCGGTACTCGGATACCCAAAGTTCTGGTGGGTTCGGTTCTCGGAGAACCGGACCCGCCCATCTCTACTAAGAACACAACCATGAATAAAGAACGGTACCAAAACATCTTCCAGGAGCAACTTCTCCCAACCATCCAAGAACAGTTTGGTGACGAACAATGCCTTTTCCAGCATGATTGAGCAACTTGCCATAAGGCAAAAGTTATAACTAAGTGGCTCGGGGATCAAAACATCGAAATTTTGGGTCCATGGCCAGGTAATTCATCAGACCTTAATCCTATTGAGAACTTGTAGTCAATCCTCAAGAGGCGGGTTGACAAACAGAAACCCACAAATTCTGACAAATTCTAAGCATTGATTAGGCAAGAATGGGCGGCCATCAGTCAGTATGTGGCAAAGAAGTTGATTGACAGCATGCCAGGGTGAATTGCAGAGGTCTTCAAAAAGAAGGGTCAACACTGCAAAAATTGACTCTGCATAAACTTAATGTAGTTGTCAATAAAAGCCTTTGACACTTATGAAATGCTTGTAATTTTACTTCAGTATACCATAGCAACATCTAACAAAAAGGTCTAAAAACACTGAAGCAGCAAACTTTGTGAAAACCAATACTTGTGTCATTCTCAAAAATTTTGGCCATGACTGTATAATAATTTTATGGCAATTGTACACATTCCTTTGTATATATTTTTTGTTTAATATCTGCCTGTTTCTTTTTATTGTTATTCGGTCATAAAGTAATTACAGTATAATTAGTTGAGCTTCATATTTAAGCACTGGGTATAGAAATACTAGTTTACCTTAAAGTGTAATATAACAGAAACTTCATTATTAAATTATTCAAGTTACATGCTGGGCAACCGTTTTAGCCTGAAGCATAAGCATTCCAAAGGGTTTGTGTTAGGCCATTTGGCACAGCTGCAAGCCCCCTGCAGTCAATTTAGCATGTCATGAATACCTGCCCACTTGTTCATGAGTCAACATGTCAAACTAATTGGTCAACAAAATCTTTGTGTTTTGTTTTCCCTGTGTTTTCTCTAATGGGTATTTATTCAGCAAGGTCTTGTGCACAAACCAAAAATTTACAGGCCAAAATTGTTTTCATTTTAGACAATACTACTGCCCTTTTCTTTTTCTAAAAATGTTAATTTGCAGGATACCTTCAGTACTAAGCAGAGTCATCAAAATCAATGTTCTTCACGTGACATTTACATTTCATTCATGCTTAAGTTATCTAAATAGCAAATTGCATAACGGCACTACTTAATTTAAGTGTATTAACTCTTCTGGTAGTTTTTGGGATGACATAAAATTAATTATGGCGATTATTTAAATATATAGCACTAACATTCTGGTCTAGACAAACTGAAGTGCCAAAGATGTAAGACGACTAATTCTAGATTAAGAAAAGAGAATTATGGTGAAGGAACTAATAAAACAGACAGTAATAGTATTATTAATTTATTTTAATTCCAGAAAATATTTTATTATTAATTACAGAAAATAAGTAGGTTTTCATGGTAATGACAACACGTTTCTGATTAAAATATTCAAATCAGTGAAAACTTTAGGCTCATTGACACCGATTTGCTAGGGGTACCCGTTAGCCACGGGCATATCTGACTGAAGAGGATTGGAAGTGCAATCATAACTCTGATCCAGATTGGTCAGTAACAGATTTTGACCTTTTTTGGTTGCTAAATGGCTTGATCCAGTCCTCTGGTAGTAGTAAATCTATACTTACCTACCTTTTGCTGATTCCAGATGGAAAAACCAAAGGGCAAGTACAGGGACATGATGACGCATTTCCCATCATAACGGCTAGCCCTGTGCTGCGCAGTGACGTAGTCACATCATTGTGCACCCTCACACAGCAGGAACAGGGCCATGATAACTCAAAGCATTCCATTAGGACCCATCCGGTGAGGCCTGATGAGGTGAATCGCGTCATCATGGCCCCACCCTGTTTACAAGATGGAGCGGCGGTATCTGAAAGGGGAGCATACGATACCAGGAATCTGGGAGGACTCCCGAAATTTGTTCTCTTGAGAGAGAGAGCATATAATCTAACATGCTATATACTTTCATGAGGAGGGTTCCTCCAGCTCACACAGCAGCAGAGCTGGAAGAATGAGTATTTTGGGTGTCAGACGGCACTATGTCCGCTCCCTGCCTGTCTTTCTCTATATGTTACATCTCTATTGCTGGGCGACTGATGGAAACCTGCTGAGGAAAGCATATTGCGCAGAATAAAATGCTTTATTTTGGGTGAAAAGGGTTAATTAATATATATAATTGGTGGCATAGGATTTGAATTTCTATACTATATTTTGAGGATAATTTCTCATTAAAACACATGAATGGTCTCAAAACTATATTAAACTGCTTATTTCCTTAATATCAGTAGTTCTGAAGAGAACATTGTTCCTGCAAACAACATTTGCAACAACTGCTTTCTTACCAAACAACCCCCTTCCATACACCACCACATTTGAAACTTAACTATTACAAACCTGTCAAAACAATCCATTTCCACAGTTATCAGTGAAGCACGCGGGGGGGGGGGGGGGGGGGGGGGGTTCTGAGTCTCCAGAAACCCCCCCTGCGCTAACTAGGTGCCCACCATAGCGGCACTGTACTATACAGCACCGCGGACGCTTCGTTGACAGCGCCACGGCTGCTGTATAGGGCAGCGCTGCCGAAACTAAGCTGCTGCGCGTGTTGTTTTTTTTTTTTGGGTCCTGCGTGTGCCCCTGGTTATAATGATCTGCAACTTTTCCTTGCATTTTCCAGTTGCTAAATTAACTTAACAGCATCATTTACCAAGAATTACCCTAATTAAGCCAAGTTATTGCATTAGAGAAAAAGTGGGGAATACATTAGCAGACCAGTATCACATTGTGGATAAAGGTTATGTTGGCTGGTCTGTGATTAACAGCTGAAGTCATTCAAAATCTTAACCTTACCTTGATACAAGTGATCAACTCCAGGGCTCAGCCAAAAACAGCAAACAAACACCACAACAAGATATTGTGCATCTCTGTGTCTGGCAGCTTCTTGCAGTTTTTACTGACTGGATTTCTCTCAGAATTAGCCACCCACATAAGAGCTAAAAACTCATCTCATGCTGGTTGCCATAGTTTACATCAAGCCCTCCCATATCAGTACACTCACCAAGCATCTGGAAAATGATAGTTCATGTGAATTTTATGTGTGCCTGCTACATATACAGATAGATAGATCGATTTTTTTTTTTGTGTGGTTTTAAAACGGTTCAATTTATCAAAGTAAAAACTACACATCAAGCTGCATTTTGTTAGATCCATACAAATGATTCAATGGATCAAGTAGCAGTTTGCAAAAGTGCAAGGAAAACACCGCAAACAACATGAAACTGTCATCTGTAAGAGTTAATAATTTGCATGACCCCAGGTCAACCAATGGCAGGCGGTGGGAGTGTCCGAGCATACTGCATATCTAGTCCCTATCTGGTGGCTGTGCTGTCTCATTCTCCTTTGCAAGAAACCAGCCCACCTGCCCTAAACAGAGTATGGTGGGATTGCCATGTTTGTATGTACATAACTCCGCTTTCTCCTTCGTCACAGAGAAGGCACGGTTTGGCAACAAAGCACTTTGATCAGCGGCTGATAAATACGGCGCTAACGACGATTGGCCGCAGGTCAATGCTCCCTTTAAGGTAAAGGTCACTTTTGGTCCTTTAGTGTGGACCTGCTTTGTGTTGGCAGGTCATTGTGAGTCTAGCGGGGATATAGTCATTCAGGGCCGTCTTTCCCATTGGGCACAATGGGCAGGTGCCTGGGGGCCCTGCAGCCCAGGGGGGCCCGTCGGAGGCAGCAAAAAAAAAAACAAAACCTGAAAAAAAATACTTACCTTGTGGTCAGCTGGCGATCCGACTCCCTCCATGGTCTCCTCCTCCGTCGCGCTCGCAGTGCATATAGGGCGTGACGTCATCACGCCTGCCCGACATCCATTGCGGAGCGCGACGGAGGAGGAGACCATGGAGAGAGCCAGATTGCCAGCTGACCGCAAGGTAAGTATATATTTTTTTTGGTGTATATAGGGGCCCCCCGGCACTGCTGTGCCCGGGGGCCCAAGATGTTCTTAAGAGGGCCCTGTAGTCATTCTGACGCAGATTTAGTGCTGGCCATGCATTAAGACATTATATCCTTGGTTAAGTGGATTCCGGGCCATTTGGCCACCCACAAGTGTGGTTTGGTAATCAGTTGTTTTACCTGTCCCACATTGTGCTTTCCTGCAACCAACTTTTGCTTAAATAAACTGTGACCTAAGTTTGCAACTTTAAAATGTGTCTGAGCCGTTATTTTGGTAGATATGTTAAATGATAATGAATATGGAGGGTGCTTGTGAAATGGAATGACAGATATTCATGATATGCAGTTTCTGTGTTTTTTAAAACTGCCACATGTGATTTTACGCAAGCCACAGACTAATGAGTACTATAGGTTGTGTTGAAAACCACATCAGCTTGATTGAAGTTTTAAAATTGCATAAAAGCCACACTTCAGTACATCTCCCCCAACCATCTTCATTTTTAGCATACAGGTAATACTACTAAAAACAACAAACACATATTTTCCAGCTGTAGGAAATGAACTATACTACAGAGAATTTAAATCTAAGACATACTTAATGATAATGGCTTCAACTCTTTAATGTAGAAGATTTTGGAGGATTTTATGGGTTTCTAAGAAGTAACATTAGTACTGTATCCTGTTACATAGTCATTGAGTTGAACATCACTTGTACCAAGAGTATTTTAAGAAGTAGAAGAAGAAGAATGCTAAAAGCTTTCCAGAACAATGAATATGTTTTAACTAATGATATTCAATTTTGCAGATGAGGAAGAGGATTTTTCCTGATTGCATTGCATATAATGTTTGCAATAGAATGTACAATTTTGTAGGGTATGTATTTTATAGAATTGAATATTGTAGATTTGAAGTCTACTAGCTTGTAGGTGGGTAGAAATTGATAATACCATGATGAGATTATAATGAACAAATGTAAAGATATGATGAAATGTCATATTTTCCTTAGCGTATGTTAACTAATATAAATGTTATACCGCATTATGGTAAATAAATTGTCATATTGTGTTAATGTTCTTATTACTGATTTACCCAAAAGTGTAAGTTGCTTACAGGGCATAACATATTGTTGATAATGTAAATGAAATCAGGGTGCAACTTGTCATATTACTCTATTGTGGGTTTGTGTTTTCCAAAATAAATATAGATTTTTGTGTGGTCATCCTTACTTATTCATGTTTTTTTAATTGATTTAGAATAGATGACAACAACCCTAATAAAATACAACAGGAATTTACTAGACACAGTTAATTACATATATATTTAAAAGGATTGCATTACATCCTATCTTATATGGTACAAATTTGAGGTATATAAATAAAAGTCACTATTAGCTCTGACTTAATTTCAAACTAAGTTCTCAAATAAGCTGAAAGCCAAGATTGGCAGGCGATAAGATTCGCTGGGTTCCGCATGCAGTCCTTCTTCGGTTTCCGCCACCTCCGGATGGTGAGAACAGAGAAAAATGAATTTAAAAAAATTCTTTATTATTTGAATAAAGCATTTTAACAATTTTAAATGGTTTTAAAATATTAATTGTTATTAAATATTTGATCTATTTTTTTAACTATTTATTCAAGCAAGTATTACTTTTTTTTATTTTTTTTTATTTTTGCATTTCTATTTCTAGAACCTCATTGTTATTGCTGCTTTTTAAGAACAATGCCCGTAATTCTCTTTAATTTGACACTTTCAGGAAACTGAACTTACAGTCTAATGCTGTTTTCTTTTGACATGAACTTAAATATAATATGCAGAAAAATGGAGAAACTGTTTATCAGATTTTTCCCTATATTTATTTGCAAACAAATATCAATAAATAATCTCTTTCGTCTAAACCCTAGGTTCCCAAACTGTGCGCCGCGGCGCTGTCACAGGGGTGCTGTGGACAGGAAGAAAAGGAAGGAAAAAGAAAAACAACTACTTACCAATCCGGCGGCGCCCGGGACCCAGCATCCTCCTCCTTCCTTGTTTCTCACTGAACGCTGGGCGTGCCCGGCATTCAGTCAGAAACGAGGAAGGAGAAGGATGCTGGGTCCCGGGCACCGCCGGATTGGTAAGTAGTTGTTTTTTTCTTCCTGTCCATGGCGGGGGCACAGCGAGGGGCAGATGCTGAGGGGACAGAGCAGGCAGAGCGGGCAGAGGCTGAGGGGACAGAGCGGGCAAAGGCTGAGGGCACAGCAAGGGGCAGAGGCTGAGGGGGCAGAGCGGGCAGAGGCTGAGGGGACAGAGCGGGCAGAGGCTGAGGGCACAGCAAGGGGCAGAGGCTGAGGGCACAGTGAGGGACAGAGGCTGAGGGCACAGTGAGGGGCAGAGGCTGAGGGAACAAAGCGGGCAGAGGCTGAGGGCACAGCGAGGGGCAGAGGCTGAGGGGACAGAGCGGGCAGAGGCTAAGGGGACAGAGCGGGCAGAGGTTGGGGGGACAGAGCGGGCAGATGCTGAGGGGACAGAGCGGGCAGAGGCTGAGGGGGCAGAGGCTGAGGGGGCAGAGGCTGAGGGGACAGAGCAGGCAGAGGCTGAGGGGGCACAGTGTGTGTGTGGATGTAGGGGGCACTGAGTGCGTGGATGAGTGTGGGGATGCAGGGGGCACGGTGTGTGGGGATGCAGGGGGCACGGTGTGTGTTGATGCAGGGGGCACGGTGTGTGTGGATGCAGAGGGCACGGTGTGTGTGGATGCAGAGGGCACGGTGTGTGTGGATGCAGGGGGCACGGTGTGTGTGGATGCAGGGGGCACGGTGTGTGTGGATGCAGGGGGCACGGTGTGTGTGGATGCAGGGGGCACGGTGTGTGGATGCAGGGGGGCACGGTGTGTGGATGCAGGGGGCACTGAGTGTGTGGATGCAAGGGGCACGTGTGTGTGGATGCAGGGGGCACGGTGTGTGTGGATGCAGGGGGCACGGTGTGTGTGGATGCAGAGTGCACGGTGTGTGTGGATGCAGGGGGCACTGAGTGTGTGGATGCAGGGAGCACGGTGTGTGTGGATGAGGGGGCACTGAGTGTGTGGATGCAGGGGGCACTGAGTGTGTGGATGCAGGGGGCACTGAGTGTGTGGATGCAGGGGGCACTGAGTGTGTGGATGCAGGGGGCACTGAGTGTGTGGATGCAGGGGGCACTGAGTGTGTGGATGCAGGGGGCACATAAGTATTTCTGTTCTGACCTAAATATTTATTACGTCTTTTTGACTACTTATAAAACGGGACTGCTCGGCAATTATTTTGGAGGGGTACCTTGAAAAATTTTTGAAGACTCTAAGGGTGCCGCGAACTGCAAAAGTTTGGGAACCACTGGTCTAAACTATTTTTCCCTTCTCCCTGTTAGTTTTCCACTGTCTTCCCTTTATCATTTACAATTCACTTGCCGTCTACACTGTTCACTGTCTTTATAGAACATCTCCTAATTTATCTTTCCCGCTTTTGTTCTCTATGGTTTTCTTTCATTTTGTTCTCTCATTCACTCTAAGTTCCTCTTTCCTAATTTCCCCATCATAGCATTCAAATTAAATGACACTACTGGGCCATAGTGCCATCACCACCACTGGCACACTAAATGCCCCACAGTCCATGAGGCGATTTCTGCATTGTGAAGTATAGAACACTGGTATCTACTAAGCAGGCACTTGACAAAACGCTATAGAACTATCCAAAAACTGTCTCACTTGTTTTAGACAGTCGAAATTGCCTGTTAAACAGTGAGATAAATAAGATTTCCCATTCATTTCAATGGACATTGCATTTGAATTGACACAGAAAGCGTATAGAAATGTATTAGTGATTTAAATGAATTGGAAAATGCTTAGTTAATGGAAAGGTAAAAAAAAAAAAAAAAAAAGTATTTTTCATCATCACTTTGATGCTAATGCCATTGTTATAGATGAGACTGGAAGTCAGTACCTGCTCAAGCACTATAAGCATCCCGCATGTGTACATTGCTTGTGATTGGCTGACCTTTTCCTGTTCATTTCAATAGGCAATTCATTTGAATGAGTTTTTTGTTCCCACTGAAAATGCATTCAAATGAATGAGAAAGGTGGCGAAGTAACATCTCTCAACATCTCCTCGAAATTAAAATAAAGATATCTTTAATTGTATGGAGAGTTTGGGGAATAAAGTAAGAATTTATATATTGTAATTTTAAGTTCAGATATTCAAGGAGGCAAAGCTGGTTGCATTCCGTCAGTCCTGAAGGGACACAAGTTCTTGGACGCTTAGGACAAGTTTAAGATAAGGGTGCACTCAGGTGAAATTGTTACCCATTTATTGACATAGAGAGGATAAATGACCCTCATTGTGATATTAGGAGCATAAGTCCTAGCCGAACTGCTTATCATTTTCTCCTCCACCATACAATGTTGGTATTTTAATAAACTACTTTATTTGCCAAGCTTTGTGTTGTGTCCTTTGTTATTTGTAGATTGGTAAGAGGGGATGTAAAGAGAGGGTCTGTTTATTACGTGAGAGAAGCAACCATTTTAAGCAGAATATGGGCAGGAAGTAAGGCAGAAATACAATATAAATGATGGTATGAGGACAGGAGTATGGCTGACTACCTCAGCCCACACACACCACTTTTGTCCTCATGGTATATCTCGGACCTCCTCTGCGAGGTTAGTCTGAAGTAAATTACATTGACTTCTATTGATCTGTTGTTCACCCTAGTGGGGAGGAGGACCCAGGTCTGTTTAAGTGTCACATATATCATTAAACCCTCAGCAAGCTCCTGCATTTTCATAACAGACAAAGAGTTACAATTTGTAAAAAAAAAATAAAAAATCCTGTTAAATTAACTGTTAATATTGCTATCCGATATTAAAAAAAAATTCTAATTATTTACTTCTTTCAAATACACCTCACTACCTCAGGATACTGTAAAATGTAAAGGATATTTGTACTTACATAATTACATTTGATGAGGAGAAAGAGGATAATTTTACACTGATGTTTTCCTAATGATATGGCGCTAGGGGCTGGTGCAGAATCATTCAACCTCGTAACCCAAAGTATCCAACAAGAAGATTTACTATAATATTATTATTATCACCATTTATTTATATAGCGCCACTAATTCTGCAGCGCTGTACAGAGAGCTCACATCAGTCCCTGCCCCATTGGGGCTTACAGTCTAAATTCCCTAACACACACAGACAGAGTGAGACAGACATAATATAAGGTCATCTTAGACTACTTTATTTAAAATGTCCAGAAAGCTGGACATATCTTTAACATGTGTAGTGTTTATATATAGGTCTATAATATACTAGTTAATATAGATACAAACTGTATTTTATCAAAGATACATGGCACAGACTAACCAGACCATAATGTGCTATCAGTAAAAAAACAAACTTCTATTTCTGATACATGACAAATCCGTGCACCCCACCCCCACCCTCTTCACAGCTCCAGGACACCCACTGATCCATGAAAAGCCTGTTCTGTGAACTGTTAAGTGAATGAAAACTGATAAAATAAAAGAGAATGTAAAAAGAACACTCACTACAGTTCTAATACAAATGTATATACTTCACACAACTGCTCATATTCACTTTCATAAAATGTCTTTTATTGCTATCATGCTTATCTTTGTAATGGATTTTTTTTAATATTTAAACCCATTTCTCATTCTTGAGGCTTATAGCTCTAATTTTCCAATTTAATAACAAATCTCACATAATCTAATACTCCTCTGTCGTCTGTCTCATTATTCCTCATGTTCATAATTTGCAATTTATCATATGACATTTTCAGAAGAAATCTGATAAACACTGACAATATATAAGCTCATTAAGTAGATAACATGATTTCTTATATGGATACAGGATGCATGCTCTGGAGCAAAGACCTAATCAAAGGGGTTTCAAGTTTCAATATCCTACATAGTGTATAAACTTAATATCACACAAATTCTTCATTTAGTAGTTCATTTTAAAATAGATAATATAATTCATGACTGGCATAATGTATCTCCAACCCATTGATAGCTAGCAACTTACACTAAAACTAGAGAGCCTACACTCCCTTGATTCACAGTGCCCTATGGTAGCCTCTTTGAGAACCAGACTTCTGGCTTATCATATGCAGGTGTCATATTAGCAGGGCCGCCGAGAGGGGGGGGGGGCGGGTACTAATTACCCGGGCCCGGCATGTCAGGGGGCCCGACTCGGGCCCTTGCGCTGCTGATTTTTGAAAAAAAAAATATTTTTTTTCTAAAACGTTTTTTTTTTCCTTTTCTTTTTTTTTGCGGCGGGGGGGTGCTCGGTCGTTGGTGGGGGGGAGCAGGCTAGTTTAAAAAAAGAAAAAACATACTCACCTGATCGCGGAGCCGGCATCCCTCCTCTCTGCTGCTCTGTACTCTATTCAGACTGTCTGAATGCTGGGTGTGATGTCATCATGTCATGCCCAGCATTCAGTCAGTCTGGAGCAATGTAGCACAGAGCAGCAGAGAAGACTAAGAAAGGAGAAAGGTAAGTGAAGGGAGGAAAATGAGGGGGGCACAGAGGGGTTAAAAAATGAGGGGGGCATAGAGGGGTTAAAAAACGGGGAAGCAGCATGTCAGAGGGGTTAAAAACGGGGAAGCAGCATGACAAAGGGGTTAAAAAATGAGGGGGAGCACAGAGGGGTTAAAAAACGGAAAAGCGGCATGTCAGAGGGGTTAAAAAATGAGGGGGAGCAAAGAGGGGTTAAAAATGGGGAAGCAGCATGACAAAGGGGTTAAAAAATGAGGGGGAGCACAGAGGGGTTAAAAAACGGAAAAGCGGCATGTCAGAGGGGTTAAAAAATCAGGGGGAGCACAGAGGGGTTAAAAATCGGGAAAGCAGCATGTCAGAGGGGTTAAAAAATGAGGGGGAGCACAGAGGGGTTAAAAAACGGGCCAGCATGGCACAGTGGGGTTAATAAACATTGGTCAGCATGGCACAGTGGGGTTAAAAAATGGTGAACAGCATGGCACAGTGGGGTTAAAAAAGGGGGAGGCATGGCACAGTGGGATTGAAAAGGGGGGGGGAGCAGCATAGTATAGTGTGATGAAGGGGAGCCAGATGTAGGGGGCAAAAGCAGCATGGAGGGCGTAGTGTGATCATAAGGCATGGCGATGATGAAGGGGCACATTATTGTAATATTGGAGCTGGAGGAAGGTCTAATTATTATTCGTGGATGGTATTGATTTAACGCCAGGGTTGTTTGGAATCATCTAAATGTAGCTCTTTTTTTCCAAATAGGGCCCCCAGCATTCCAGGATCCAGACAAGCCGCAACTAGAGAAACATGCAGCAACAGGTGGTGAAAGTGAGAAGAACAGGTAGGAGAGAGCAGGACAGTATATGAAATGTTGTGATTCTAGTAGGGACAATGTCAATTTTTGGTGAGTGTTGTGCCCAATGTAAGGTGGAGGCCAAGACTGAACTCTGTGTACACTGCATTTTTTCTATACTACATTTTGGTGCTAGATGTCCTGAAAGTCAGGAGTGCTTGGACATATGTGACGCTCGGGTGAATTGAGAGCCTAGTGATTTTGATGTGTTAGCCACGCCCCAATGGTGCATTTTCCGCACCCCCAAATGCATGACCATACCTCTGAAATTTTTTGCGCCGCCTCTAAGCGGCGCAATTTTTTTTACCATACTCAACTTTGAGGGGGGCCCCATGAATTTATTGTACCGGGGCCCTGAATTCCTCTTGGCAGCCCTGCATATTAGTATTGTTGTTTATTTTTACTGAGCCAATATAATCAGTTGCACTGTATATCTAAATCTATGCCCCAGTAAAATCTTATTCCTATACTACAGATACACAAATACAAAGGCACATTTAGCAAGATGCTAATCCACCGAAGAGTATTTGTACACCAAAACTCATTACTATAAGTCAGCAATGGTAAGTACAGTGGAGCAATGAGCAAAGGTGCAGGGGAATTTCATGGAAATCAAGTTTCGCAGTGGAAGTCTGTTTCACGGAGGTGTGAAGTTATGGCAGTACAATCTTTGACTTCTGACTTTGCACTTAGAGTTAGACGCAATTGCACTATGAACGTATGTAGGAAAATATACATGCAAAAAAGTTTACTGACAAGTGAGGTCATAATCCGAACGCACTTAAACGCATTTGTTTGTGCCAAGTCTTTCACTTACCTGTCAGGGTTTAAGTTTCACGGCATACTCCAGCCAATTGTATCCAAGGTGGAGGGCCTGTAACTGCCCTATATATTCTCCCCTCTGTAGCTGCTGGGCCTCTTTTGCTGCACAAATTCCCTCCCACCCTCCCATACGCTGCCACAGACCTTCTGTAATCTGTCAATTTATACTATAACTGTTTATTTCCCTGCTAAGGTGCAGATCTGTGGTGGAGTTACTAACCCCTACTGTTTCCCCTTTACAGATGAGGCACAGTAGACAGGAAAACTTTTGTCAGCGACTAATACATACGGTGCTATCTCTGCTTAGCCGCAGGTCACTGCCCCTTTCGAAGTAACGTGGCTCTTAGTCCCTCTGTGTGAGGGATCCATTGACCTACTTTATGTGGGCACATCATTGTGAGTCCAGAAGAGGAGTAGTCACACTGACACCAGATTTAGCACCGGCCAAATTCGTAAAAGAGTAGGCCAGACAGCAATACACTGTTTTGATAGCTGACCTGCAAAGGCTTTCACTGCCACCATAATTTATGTCAATCAATAAACTGTGATCTTTAAGTCAAAATTTAAATTTGTCTCAGTGTCAGTTTATTTATTAAGTATAAAGGTTAACAGGTAGAATAGTTTTGTGCAATGAAGAGCGGCATCAACAGTAAAGCAGTTTATTATATATGTGTAGAGATGTTGCTTGATAGTGTTAGGGGTAAATGCTAAAGTTGCACTTCCCTATTTGTACACAATATAGTAATCTAATGAAGTGTCATCATCATCATCATCATCATCTATTTATATAATGCCACTGATTCCGCAGCACTGTACAGAGAACTCATTCACATCAGTCCCTGCTCCATTGGAGCTTACAGTCTAAATCCCCTAACATACCCACACAGACAGACCAAGAGAGACTAAGGGCAATTTAACAGCAACCAATTAACCTACTAGTATATTTTTGGAGTGTGGGAGGAAACCAGAGCACCCGGAGGAAACCCATGCAAACACGGGGAGAACATACAAACTCCTCACAGATAAGGCCATGGTCAGGAATTGAACTCATGACCCCAGCGCTGTGAGGCAAAAGTGCTAACCACTTAGCCACCATCATATATACAAGAGAGAATATTGTCTTGACATTTATTAACACATGCCAAAGTTGCGTTTTCCATACAAAAACTAAATTAATTAAATAGGCACATCTCCACATCTTTTGTTTCCCCCTTTAAAAATCAAATGAAAATCTTCTTTCTGGTAGTAGTTCAAATTAAAAATATAATTAAGTAATGTGAATAGATGACAACTTGATATAATATCGTGCAAAGCTAATGATTTAAGTGCTATCTGGTCAATAGCCAATCAGAAGCAGCTAATACTGCTGCTGATAGTTATTATCATTGTGTATTGTTGCAGCAACCGTCCGTTACCCACATAAAAAAATGCCTCTTTATATATATATATATATATTAAGTATATTTGGGCATGTATCCACTATATAATTATTTAGCAATTATGTAAATTTACTGTACTCAGCCAAGGCTTGCTTGCCCTTTTTGCTGCTACATGTGTAAGGGGACACAAGGTCAATGACACCCAAAAATCTAAATACAGACATGTGCACTAAATACAGACATATGCACATGCATTTATTTTTGTGCATGCTCAGTGCAGAAATGCATATCTTATTAAAATTGATTTATGTCCAACTCTATGAGCCCATGTATTTGTTAATACCATATTTTGTATTTCATGGAATTTACAGTATTTAAATAGAGCTGGGACAACAATAGTCTCAATTCATTTTGTTCTGTTGTGGTCAGGGTATATTAAGGGAGGAGTCCAGGCAGGAGAAAAATTAAGGTGAATTTGGGGTGGCACAAAAATGAGGGGTGAAATAATGCATGGGACACAATGCCAAATTCCACCGGAGAAATGTGCAAAACTCCATGCCCAGATGTGGAATTAGGTGAATGTACAGTTTTTAAAAATGTCCTAAGCTTCGCTACTGTGCCAGTGCGGCTTGGTATATTTTTGTTATAACTTGGGTAGCACGGTGTCTGTGATTAGCATTGATGGGGTCATGGATTTTGATTCCAACCAGAGTTTGTATGTTCTTCCCATGTTTGCTTGGTTTCCCCCAATTACTCCGTTTGCCTCCCACACTCCAAAGACATACTGGTAGTAATTGGCTTCTCACAAAATTAACCTTGGTATGTGTCTGTCTGTCACTGATGTGAATGATTATGTATTTTCTACAAATCGTTTCCTAATATGTAGGCGCTATATAAATAACTGTTAATAAATCTTGATAATGGGTTATCACTGGGACAGAGGATGTAAAAGGAGATAATACAGAAGTTATTTACCCTTTGATGATTCTTTGAAAAAACTATGTAACAATTCCCAGCTCAGGTATAATAAACTATTTCCAGTCCTTGGTATTCAACATATTTTTGTGCTTCTGGGGTAATCTCTGCAGACTCAGGAGCTCCATCAGACAACTAATTAATATGCCTGTTATCATTTTTGATATTCGTAGGGTAAAAAATTATTGGTCACTCTTTTATTGTCAATCATTATTTTACATATATGATGGTATTAGTGCCCAGTGCAGGCTGATAGCTGTCATCTTTAGAATGTCTTTTCCGAGATGATTAATAATGATGTAATCAATTTTGGTGGTGAATCTGAAATCTGTAGCATTCCAGTTACCCAGGAGATGTACTCAGGTGCTGACTTCTGTTTGGTTCGGAGTTCTGCAAGATGGGAAGATATTACCAGTAGAAAACTGGATTATGGCTCATGAATATTTTTCAGCTCTATCATATATTATTTGGTGTAGCTAAAGACACATTTTATGTCTTTAGCTAATATCTGACGTTACTGTTTTGTGGAAACTTAATGCCTATTAATGCCCAAGATGCTTAACCCCACTGAAACGACAGAAAAATGCATTTTGCTGTTGACAGTAAAAGAGCAATTAGCAGTAAGAGTGAGCAACTTTGGGGAAACATAGTAAATTTTAAATTATCTGTAAGTTTCAGTGGACCTTAATGCTTGATCTTTGTTCTGCCAAGTTACACTTGACTCTCACATCAGCAACACTAATGATGTCAAGTCTAATTAGTACCTAGCTTTTAAAATCTGCACTGATCATTAACTCCTAGTTTAACTCTAAAGTGTAGTTAATTAAGTATTACCACACTGGAAGTAATTACATGAGGATAGAAATAAAGGAATAAATGTAGAAATTATACATTCACACGTAGAGCCGACAGTAAATCAAAGTAGGTTTGATTAAAAAAAAAAGTAATTTACAGTATGTACAACAGTGGCAAGGGATAATCTTCCAGCAGATTATAATTCTATTATGTGTATGGAGCATTGTTTGCTACTTTGTACTGTAGCTGTCAGCAGTTTCTACCCATATTCCAGTTGATATCAGGACAGCAGGATGCAAGATGTGGCTTTGTATAAATCACATTTACATAATCCAGCTGTATTCCCTTGTGTACATCCTGTAAAAGCATGGATTCTTTAGCACTTTTTCTCCCATCTGTGAAATGTAAATCTGCTTCAATGAATCGTTTGGAAGCAATGGACCAGCATCTGCTATGCCGGCAAATTAACAAAAAGGCAGACTGGGTTCTAGAGTGCGTTCAGAAGGGAATATAGATTGATGGTATATCATTACTCTGCTATTATAAAACATATACACCTAAAGATCTTATCGAATTAATAGAAGGGTTAAGCAGCTGAACTTCATATTTCATTACACAGCAGCATATGGTATCACACACCCTGTATATAGAAAGGAACGAGAGAGCAACACAGGCACCAAATAGTTTGTGCATCCTAGAGTAATTGGGCCCATTTATAACAATTACAACCTTGCATTCAAAGAAACTATTTAAAAAAAAAAATGATGAGCTGTTATTTTTAATTGATTATTTTTACATAAACCAAAATCACCATAAATAAGAAACCAGATTAAAAAGTTAATTAATGTGTAGCTCAAATCCTTTATGTACACTGGTTCTGTAGCCATGCTGCTTGTATAGTAGTAAGTGCTGTAGGATAAAAGTACTAAGCAAAGTATATTCTTTGCTCAATCTTTTAATGTCCTACAAATACGTAATGATTCTCAGTGTTTTATAGTCCTACAGATACTTCCAATTTCATAAATGTCACGTGTATTGTAGATCATTATCTCCTGACCTCTTCCTGCTGTTATGTCCCCCCTGCTTACAGCGAGCTCTTTCCTTCCTTCCTAAATTCCCAGGCCCCCAGCAAGCGTCTTTTCTTCTTCCATTCCTTATACGAATAGAACACCTCCTTTCTTCCCCTATTCATAGCGTGATCCAAAAGACCCCTCTGTTGTGTCATTAAATCTTCAACTTATTCATTTCATCATTCCTAGGATCTGCATCACAGTAGGGTTTGCTCCATAATGAACTGAAAATGTTGGAGAACATAACCAGGCTGTAGAAAATAGCTCAAAATGAATTCATGCCACACACATTACCGTCCAGTCCATCCGATAATTTTTTGGGATCAAATTTGAAAATAAAGTCTCTGCTCAGCATCTGTCTCATACCCTGGGTATAATTTGCTGAGAACAGGCTGTTTATGGTGGGTATGATAGCCACCATAAACAGCCTGTTCTCAGCAAATTATACTCAATATAGTTCCATGTCTTCCATATATAACCCCATTCCCATCATACAGCAATGAGCGGAATTGTGGCCGATTTCTTGTAAAATACATTTTGCTGCATGACAAATGTTTTGTAGAGAAGGGAACTTCCAAAGATACAATGCGGAATGGCATAAGAGAAGCAGAATTCTGACTTCTGTGGAGCTATGTTTCTGTGCTATGGTTGGGAAACAAAAATGATAGGGGAAACACGTAAGGATAAAACATGCTGGCAGGGCCGGTGCTATTGTCCACGGCGCCCTAGGCATTTTTAAAAAAGCGGCGCCCCCCCCCCCGCGCAAAAATCGCCGACACTCCCCCCCCCCCCCGCAAAAATCGCCGCCCTCCTCCCTCCTCACCTTGTCTCACCACCGCCGCCTCTCTGCTCCGTCTCCTCCCCTCCACTCACTGACACTAGTAAGTGGAGGGGCGGAGAGGGAGCAGAGAGGCGGCGGTGGTGACAAAATAGCCTCTTCCCCCCCCTCCCCGTGCATCTGAATGCTGTGCGGCGGCCGTGACCGGTATGGTCAGCGGTCGCCGCACAGTTTTAAAGTCTTTTAGTATTCTGTGGCGCCCTCCAGGCGCCCTCCAGAGCCCGGCGCCCTAGGCAAGTGCCTAACCTTGCCTAATGGGAGCGCCGGGCCTGCATGCTGGTGACAAAAGGATTTATATGCAGAATTAAGTGAAATTTCTGTGGAACAATTTTGGTCATTGTTGCTACCAGTGCCTAGCACTGCAGCCTCATACGCACTGCAGCTCCATGCCTGCCATATACAGCCTGTCTGCAGCATTTATGCCATGTCCACCACAGCCCCATGGCCCTCCCTCACCCCTTGCCTGTATTTCACCAGTCTTCCAATCTACTCTCTGGTGGTGGCTAATAGTTTGTCACACATTAGTAGAGATGAAAAAGCCCTGCTAATGTGGAGAGCCAATTAAATTATAGGTTGTTTCAGCCAGTGACACCACTGATTTCATGCAGTGAAGCAGCTTCAAATTGGTACTGCTTTGAGGGAAAAGTAAAACCAAAAGTTATCAGTGAGACCAACTGAGATCACAGTGCTAACGCTGTCCATTAAGATTATGGACTAACAATAGCACACTCTGCAATAGAACAACTTCATTTTTACCACAACACTCCAATCTGCCAGCAGGTGATATTTGTCAGAGTTGGGCTCTGAATGCCCAGCAGGTAATACAGTCACTTAAACATATTTAAATGCAATAGCTCCATTTCACCACGACCAATATAACACAATTAGCAGCGAATCACACCAAGGAGGCCCCCATTCTGCTCACTTCACTAGTAAGTGGGCAGGATGCGGGAGAATGGCCTGCTCTCCCGTGAGTCCAGGAGACCTACCCCGAATTCGGAAGTCTCTTGGAATGGGCAAGTATGCACTTAAAGGGCTGCCAAGTAAATTGCCTATAGTGGAGCTGTTTATGTGCATATTGGTACAAGGAAGTAGCTTAACAATCTCCTTAACCTTTCTCCATATTTCGGTGATGCCACCACAAACCCTTTGATCTCTAAGAAAACATATAGAGGAACTAATAAATAAGCCGTATAACAGGAACACCACAGTCGTACATTAGTAAGGAAGGATGTCTATCTATATACAGTAGGTGCAAGGATGTATAACACAGGAAACAGAGGAAAACTGCTGTCATGTTATGACAGTTTAATGTTATTATTTAGACATAAATAAAAAGAAAAAAGGATTTCTGAATTAACTGTTTTTTTGCATATTTTCCAGAAATGTTTCACCGCATTTTTTAAAAATTCATATTAGGCTGATGTTAAATGCACCGTTGCAAAATAAGCCACTATTACACAATACATCTGCCAGACTAAATTGCATATAAGAGAAAATTAAAAAGGGAACGTAGCAAATAAAATAAACATAAAACAATTTCCATCCTGAAGAGTTCCGGCCTATTCATGTGCTTGGGTTGTCCCTATGATAAACACAGTTCTGGATGTCTTACTGATCCTCTGATGAGATGAAATATCAGCCTTAGGGGTCTATCTATCATATTGAGACATTTTCTGCTCAGTGATTTAGCTGCAGTGGCAGTAATCTGGCAGTGTAAAGCATAAGTGATTTTATTGCAGAAAAGAATGGTAGACTTGAGAAGTATTGAACTAAGGGTCTGACTCTGGCTAATGTGTAGAAAAATTCCAACTTATAATATTTTAGGGGCCATTATATTACATTGAATATTTATTTAAAAATATGTCTTTTTGTTGTTGTTGTGGAACTACATGTTCCAATATGCACTGGAAGAGCATGCTGGTCCTTGTGGCTCAACAAGTACCCACATAACCTTCTAGATGAAAGCTGCCAGTTCAGGCTAGAATATGTCATTTCATAATAGCTGGCAATAGTTCTTCTTAGAGGAACAGCTGAGAAATCAGCACCCCTCAAACTTTTATTCCCAATGAAAATTTCTTGGTCACAAGAGGTCCAGCGAGACGGCAATTCCATTGGATTGGGTGAATCTTTGGGCACAATAAGTGGAACTTTGGATGTGAAAAGCTGCACAGTATCCAGGCAAGGGGTCATACACAGGCAATCAGTCCAACAGGTTTTCACCAATACAAAACAGGAGCAGCAGCAGGTTAGGCTGACAGGCAAACTGGACGCTATATAGCCTTATATACAGACTTTGGCCAATCAGGGCTTAGCCCTGAAATGCATCACAGGTTACTGACATTAATTAGCCCGCACGCTATCCTAGCGCATGCGCCCGGCTGCCTCACTTGCCGGGGCGCACTGCTTGCTACAATCTGCGTCCGGCCTTGGCAACGGTCGGGCCTGAGAAACCGGAAGTGGCGCCCCGGTCGTCATGGAGACGGCCGGGATGTTCACTGAAACAGGAAGTGAGTCGCGGCGGTGCCCGAGGCCGCTGCAGCTCCTGACAGTCAGGGGGTAAATGTATCAAGCTGCAATTTGAGGTTTTTTTAGAGATTTTCCCAGGAGAGTTTAAACTCGCTGATGTATGAAAGTGCCAGTTGATTGTAAATCGACAGTAAAGTGATTTTACCAAAATCGCCATGATACAAACCGCTGTCCCGATATTTGGCCACTTTAACAATAAAAGTCGATAAATATGTATGAAGCTGCGATTTTGCAAACTCAAGCCGAGATTGCTGTGAAAATCACCAGATTCAACACTCTGCTTTGGAAAGGCGAGATTATCAAACATATCAGCTTTCCATTGCTGGCCAATGTTAAAATAGCAGGAGACACAATACAAGTTTTATATGAGGGCAATCAGGATTTCTTGTTTAGAGGGGCAAAAATTACTATTAATTGTCTTACGGGGGCCAAATTATTTTATGAAGAAATGAGTGACCCAAATTTCATTAATGATTATATGTAAGGAAATGTTATTTTATTTTATTAAATTATAGTTGTAAACTATTTCATTACCAGTGGGGTAATAATTATTTTTTCTGATGTGACAATACTTAATATTTCCAGATGGGGGCACTGTTTAAAGTACCTACTTGTGGCACTACAAGTGGCAGCATGCACATCTATCTATCATGTTTGCCTAGGCTGCTATGTGTACAGTTAGTCTCTTGAACCCTATTTTTTATGTTTTGACATTTATTTATATAGCACCAGTATACGCTGCAGTGCTTTACAAATAAAACACAATGCAAATTAACAAATGCTTAAGGAACCTCAGGTTTTTCTGGCCTATGATGCTTCAACAATTTCTGTTACGGAAATTATTATGTCAAACTGATTATGTAAAAAAATGTCAAGAAAACAGATTTAAGGAAATATTTATGGAGAGTTGTTGCAGCTATCTAAAACATATGAATAACACAGCACGCAATGGATCTTGTCTATGTTTGTCAAAACCATAATGATATTATATATGGTATCTATACTGCTTTCATGCTATACACTTACATTTGACACCATTGTATAGAACAGGACAAACCTTATTTTTTATGTTATATTTTTATTGTTTATTTCATGGATTAAGTTGAAGGGAGATTGTGTTAATTGTCTTAAAGGTGACATCTACTGGAAATATACTGTAAATGCGTGACCTTTTATTTAATTAACTAGGACTACATTTTTAATTTTACAGTAAGCAATGCAAATCTCTATCATCAGCTGTGCTGAATTTCTAAAGGTTCTCACTTTTTGCATATTGCATCAGTCAGCAGTGAAATCTACTTCAATATCCCATTTGTTTCATTTCATAAAAGATGTCTGGAATTGGTATAGTTTGGTCACCCAGCAGGCCTGATTTATGTTCAGACAGCTGTCCATTTGCGTAGCGTACCTGCGTGAAATAGCTCTGCGCATGCTCATAAATGGATATTACACCAATTAACTGTATTACATGCAGGGCCGCCGAGAGGGGGGGGGAGCGGGTACAGTTTACCCGGGCCCGGCCATGCCAGGGGGCCGGGCCCTCGCTGCTAATTAAATTTATTTTTATTTTTTTATTATTTTTCTCTGTTGCGCTATTTTTTTTAAAACTTTTTTTATTTTTTTTTCCCGCGGGGGGGAGGGGGGGGGGGGGTGGGGTGGGGTGGGGGTTCATGGGAGCTGGAAGAAAAAAAAATAAAAATAAAAAATACTCACGTGATCGCGCGGCGCCGTGTCCCTCCTCTCCTCCATTCACACTGACTGCTGGGCTTGACGTCATCAAGTCACGCCTGTCAGTCAGTGAGGAGCGCCGCAGCCAGCAGGAAGAAAGAAGACAGAAGAGGAGACAGAAGAGCAGAAAAGAAAAGAAAGAAGTTGACAAAAGGTAAGTAAAGAAACGGAGAGGCAAGGGGAGGAAAACAGGGAGGGACAGTACTATAAAGAAAGGGGACAGAGAAACAGAGGAGGAAAAAAAGGAGAGAGCCACAGAGTAATAAAAAAAAAAGTGGGAGAGAGGAACAGAGGAGGAAAAAAAGGAGAGAGCCACAGGGGAATAAAAAAAAATTGGGGAGAGAGGAACAGAGGAGGGAAAAAAAGTGGGAGAGAGGAACAGAGGAGGAAAAAAAAGTGGGAGAGAGGAACAGAGGAGGAAAAAAAAGTGGGAGAGAGGAACAGAGGAGGAAAAAAAGGAGAGAGCCACAGGGGAATAAAAAAAAATTGGGGAGAGAGGAACAAAGGAGGGAAAAAAAAGTGGGAGAGAGGAACAGAGGAGGAAAAAAAAGTGGGAGAGAGGAACAGAGGAGGAAAAAAAGGAGAGAGCCACAGGGGAATAAAAAAAAATTGGGGAGAGAGGAACAGAGGAGGGAAAAAAAGTGGGAGAGAGGAACAGAGGAGGAAAAAAAAGTGGGAGAGAGGAACAGAGGAGGAAAAAAAAGTGGGAGAGAGGAACAGAGGAGGAAAAAAAAGTGGGAGAGAGGAACAGAGGAGGAAAAAAAAGTGGGAGAGAGGAACAGAGGAGGAAAAAAAGGAGAGAGCCACAGGGGAATAAAAAAAAATTGGGGAGAAAGGAACAAAGGAGGGAAAAAAAGTGGGAGAGAGGAACAGAGGAGGAAAAAAAAGTGGGAGAGAGGAACAGAGGAGGAAAAAAAGGAGAGAGCCACAGGGGAATAAAAAAAAATTGGGGAGAGAGGAACAGAGGAGGGAAAAAAAGTGGGAGAGAGGAACAGAGGAGGAAAAAAAAGTGGGAGAGAGGAACAGAGGAGGAAAAAAAAGTGGGAGAGAGGAACAGAGGAGGGAAAAAAAGTGGGAGAGAGGAACAGAGGAGGAAAAAAAAGTGGGAGAGAGGAACAGAGGAGGAAAAAAAGGAGAGAGCCACAGGGGAATAAAAAAAAATTGGGGAGAGAGGAACAGAGGAGGGAAAAAAAGTGGGAGAGAGGAACAGAGGAGGAAAAAAAGGAGAGAGCCACAGAGGAATAAAAAAAATTGGGGAGAGAGGAACAGAGGAGGGAAAAAAAGTGGGAGAGAGGAACAGAGGAGGGAAAAAAAGTGGGGGAGAGGAACAGAGGAGGAAAAAAAAGTGGGAGAGAGGAACAGAGGAGGAAAAAAAAGTGGGAGAGAGGAACAGAGGAGGAAAAAAGTGGGAGAGAGGAACAGAGGAATAAAAAAAGTGGGAGAGAGGCACAAAGTAAAAAAGAAGGGGGAAAAGCAGCATGGAGGTCGCAGTGTGAGCATAAGGGGGTACAGTGTAGTTGTGATGAAGGGGCACAGTATTGTGTGTGTGATGGCACAGGGGGCTTGTTGCAATGTAGTGTGTGTGAGGTAGGTGGCGGCTAATTAATGGGCGCTATTTTGTTTGTAGGGTGATGGTGAGGCAATTTAATAGTAGGGACTATTAATTTAAGATAGGGTGGTTTGGGGGCTATTGAATCTTGGGGTGAGTTTAGGGAGAATGAGGTCTATTTATTAAATGTGACTATGAATTATTTAATGGCAGTGATGGTTGCGGGAAATAGGTATTGCTGGGGCTGTTTGCAGGAAGTGAAATAGGTTTATTTATTAAATGTAAATAGTATTATTTTAATGTTGGGGCTGGAGGAAGGCCTAATTATTAATCGTGGGTGCTATTGATTTAACGCCGGGGCTGGCTGTAATTTTCTAAATGTAGCCATTTTTTTTTCAAAATAGGTCCTTCAACATTTCTGGATCCGGACAAGCCACAACTAAAGAAACCAGCAGCCACAGGTGGAGAAAGTGAGAAGAACAGGTAGGAGAGAGCAGCACAGTGTGTGAAATGTTGTGATTCTAGTAGGGACAATACCAATTTTTGGTGAATGTTGTGCCCAATGTAAGGTGTAGGCCAAGACTGAACTGTTTGTGTACACACTGCATTGTTTGTATACTACACTGTGGTGGTAGATGTCCTGAAAGTCAGGAGTGCTTGAACATATGTGACGCTCCGGCGAATTGAGAGCCTAGTGGTTTTTATGTTAGCCACGCCCCAATGGCACGTTTGCCACGCCCCAAAATGCATGACCACACCTCCCAAAATTTTTGCACCGCTGTTTGGCTAGCTACGCCCCTGAATGCATGACCATACTTATAAATTTTTTTGCGCCGCCGTAAGGCGGCGCAAAAAAATTTTGGGGCTTATTTGACTATGAGGGGGGCCCCATGAATTTGTTGTACCCGGGCCCTGAATTCTTCTTGGCAGCCCTGATTACATGTAGTTCATGTCCGAACACAAATGACACTTACAACAACCTATGACTTAAGGGGTGGAACGGAGAGAGAAGGGGCAGACTAACGTAGGCTATGTACAGTACCGCTGTGCCAAGGGCAGTCTGATTAGGATGCGACTGATTCGAGTGCTGGAGTCGTGCAGCAGAATTCATGAGATTGGGGTGGATCCACTGTGTTCAGTGGTATAGCATAGAGGAGAGTGCCACAATAATCTAGCTACATATATTTAGAGCATGCACCAATGTTTAAGTTGTATCATGAGGACAAACATGAGAGATTTTATTTTAATCTCTTCATTTATGCACCACCATATATACACAGATACATGTATTCCTAGTTAGTTCCTTAAATAAGAATAGGGTAAAATTTGAGAAAGTATACATACAGAGCCTGAATCATCTTAGAACACAATGTGAACGCAATTTGTATTTTTAAAAATTGTACAGAACTTGCACGCTTGTAGGTCCCCCATATAAGTACACGCTGATCTCAAGAAACGTTTCCATTTGAATATGGATATAAGAACGCTCTGGCTATACGGTACTTGCCATATGCAGACAGACAGAACATATTGCAGGGTATGCACAATGCATATATGTACAATTTAAATTCCCTTCAGAACACATGGGGAAATAATGTAAATACATTAACAACACAATACTATAATCATTAATAAAAATATTCTTTAAAAATTTACACACCACTGTATTCCTTTATACAGGCCGGGTCCGGGTATTACCGCTTTAAAACTGGCATTTTCAGTGTGTCATAGTAAATGACGGAATATCATACTTTAGGGCATTCGGATTACACGCTGCACGGTCATTTCAAACTCCGGACAAACTGCATGTCTGACATATAGTAAGTAGGCATTTTATTACTGTAAGCCTTATAGCCATCGTTATTGCCATGTCGTTTAAAAGCTTGTCCTGGTTGACACTGTCGTTTTTCCATACCCCACCCTGTCCTGCCTTTGTACCCAACTTGATTCCATATACCGATTGGAACATGGATGGGTGGTCATTGAGACCATGGAGCACTCTTGTGGACATGAGGCACAGAAAAAAGGTATGTAGGGAGGTAAACAATTATATATCTGGGCCTGCCTGTAGTGCAGGATTTGTGTGTCTGTTTTCACACATGATTGGAATGCAAGCTACTTACTATACTTACTATGGATGCAGATCAAATGCCTTCTTCACCCTGCCCTAAAACTAGTCCTGTATTTACAATTACAATTTAGTAACAAAGAATATATACTGTCTACAGCAGAGGCAGTAAGATTTAACAGTCAGGTTTGTGGAAGATTCAAGAGTCTTTCATGTTGTAATGATGATGAATCTGTCTAGCTGTGACATATGCTATGTGGTTTTTTGATGTTTATAGCTTTCAGGGTCAATAGTGATTCATAGCTTATATACAATCCAGACATTAGGCATTGACTTGTAGTGAATAGGTAACCTGCAGCCAGTGATTCACATTGACAGTTCAGTCATACACATTCATCATCATCATCAACATTTATTTATATTGCGCCAGCAAATTCCGTAGCGCTTTACAATTGGGAACAAACATTAATAAGACAATACTGGGTAATACATACAGACAGAGAGGTAAGAGAACCCTGCTCGAAAGCTTACAATCTATAGGACAATGGGAGTTTGAAACACAAGGGCATGTGCTACATCATATTGCACAATGGACCAGCCAGACTGCAAAGGTAAAAGTATTGAGTGGGCTGTGTGTGTTGCAATGTTGGTCAGAAGGTTGTTGTCTTGCGTTAGCAGTGTAGAGGATGGTAATAGGGTAATCTAGGGAAATTAAGATGATGGTTGAGGAATATCATAACCTTGTCTGAAGAGGTGGGTTTTCAGTGAACGCTTGAAGGTTTGAAGACTAGAGGAAAGTCTTACTGTGCGAGGGAGGGAATTCCACAAAGTAGGTGCAGCCCGGAAAAAATCCTGTAACCGAGAATGGGAGGATGTGATGAGAGTGGAGGAGAGACTTGGATCTTGTGCAGAAAGGAGGTGTCGAGTAGGGAAATATTTCGAGACAAGTGAGGAAATGTATGTTGGTGCAATTTTGTTGATGGCCTTGTATGTTAGAAGAATTTTATATTGGATTTGTTGAAATACAGGCAGCCAATGTAGAGACTGACAGAGTGGCTCAGCAGAGGAATAACGGTTTGTAAGGAAAATCAGTCTAGCCGCTGCGTGCAAAATAGATTGTAGGGGTTCAAGTCTGACTTTGGGAAGACCAGTAAGGAGGGAATTGCAATAGTCGATGCGGGAGATGATGAGTGCATGAATCAATGTTTTTGCGGTGTCTTGTGTCAGATATGTGCGTATTCTGGAAATGTTCTTTAGGTGTATGTAACATGATTTAGATATAGAGTTGATGTGGGGAATAAACGACAGTTGTGAATCAAGGATTACACCTAGGCAATGAGCTTGCGGGGTGGGATTTATGGTCATGTTATCGACAGAAATAGAAATGTCAGGCAGGAAGCTTCTGTTCTTGGGTGGGAATATTATTAATTCAGTTTTTGAAAGATTGAGTTTGAGTTGGCGAGAAGACATCCAAGATGAAATGGCAGAAAGACAGTCAGCAACGCGAGACAACACAGATGGTGAAAGATCAGGAGAGGATAGATAAATTTGTGTATCATCCGCATAGAGATGATACTGAAATCCAAAGGAGCTTATTAGTTTTCCAAGAGAAGTGGTGTAGATAGAGAATAGCAGAGGACCTAGGACTGAGCCTTGTGGAACTCCAACTGATAAAGGGAGCGGAGCAGAGGTGGATCCAGAGAAATTAACACTGAAAGAGTGATTAGATAGGTAGGATGAGAACCAGGATAGGACAGTGCCTTCAAGACCTTGGGATTGCAGCGTTTGTATGAGGAGAGAGTGGTCAACAGTGTCAAATGCAGTGGAGAGATCCAGGAGAATTAGAAGAGAGTATTGGTCATTATTTTTTGCTGTGATCAAATCATTGACAACTTTGGTCAGCGCAGTCTCTGTGGAATGTTGAGAGCGAAAGCCTGACTGAAGAGGATCCAATAAGTTGTTTGCTGTAAGAAAGTGTGTGAGGCGTGTGTTGGCAATTCTCTTGAGAAGCTTGGAGGGGCATTGGATCTGGGAGATGGGGCGGTAATTTATGAGAGAGTTAGGGTCAGAATTCTGTTATTTTAAAATGGGAGTAATCACTGCATGCTTGAATATAGATGGAAAAATACCAGTAGAAAGAGATAGATTACAGATTTTAGTTAGAGGGGGAATGAGCACAGGAGACAGGGACATACCCATTTGTGAGGGAATGGGATCAAGAGGACAGGAGGTAGAGTAGGAAGATGAGAAGAGAGTAGAAACTTCCTCTTCATTTGTGGGATCAAATGAAGAGAGAGTGTTAGAGGGTGCTACAAAGGAATTGAGCATACCATTTCAAGCCTGATCTTATCTATTTTGTCCTTGAAATAGGAAGCAAGATCCTGTGCACTGATGTTAGTTGGAGGATTTGGGGCGGGAGGATTCAGAAGAGAGTTAAATGTGTTAAAGAGGCGTTTGGGGTTAGAAGCCTGAGCATAGATGAGAGATCGGTAGTATGCTTGTTTAGCAGTGTCCAGAGCATTTCTGTAGGAGTGGTAGATATCAGTATATGTGATGAAATCATTAGAGGCACAAGATTTACGCCAGTGACGTTCTGCTTTACGAGAAAGTTTTTGTAGAATTCGTGTTACTGTAGTGTGCCATGGTTGGCAACGTTGGCAATTCATGTTGTGTGCTTGCAATACATTAACCACACAATAAATGGAATTGTTTCAGATTAATTAAAAAACGAAAAAGAAAGAAATGCACAGTGACATATCATAGTGGGAGTTAGTAACACTAGGAAGTGATAAGACACCCAAACCCCAGTGAGTACAACATTTACAGCTGTTGGGTGAAAAATTACCACCTAACCCACCTCTCCTCTCACAGCAACCACAGAGCTGCTCTATGCAGCTGTGTTTTTTCTGGAGCCACATTTTTGTCTCATATCTCGGCCAAATTTTGTGGGCTTTGTGATGATGCGGAAGGGGTATGATCTCAGAGATTGCAACTTTCTATTGCTCTTCCCCCACACCAATCTCAGCAGCCATTTTAAAGTGGTGAACAATAAACATTTGCAGATTCCATACTACAGAATGAGAGATGCACTCAGTATGCAGTTCCTGGAGCTCTGCTAAAGGGAAGGAGCAGGTTAAGTGAAAATGTAACTAGCAACTGGGAATGCTGCTAGAATGCGGTCTGGATAGTGTTACTAATAAATGCAAATGTAATATTTACCATGTAAAAAATTAAATCTTACTTGCCAACTCTTCCGGAATGTCCAGGAGATTCCCGCATTTCGGGTGTGTCTCACGGACTCTCGGGAGAGTATGGCAATCTCCCGCATCTGCCCATTTCCTAGTGAAGTGGGCAGAAATAGGTCCAAAATGCAGTGATCCCTCGGGAATCACGGCATTAGGCCCCGCCCCTGCTGTAAAATGTCACATTTGCTTCATTACATCACGGTGCGGGTCCAAAATTACGCAGTTTTCAGAGCAACGCCTTCCATACGCCCACCTCCCCCAGGAGGCTCCTGGAAACCAACTACAAAAAGTTGGTAGGTATGAATTAAATACAAACACAAATGCAAAATACAAATTAATTTCAATTACATTAAGTGAAATTAAAATAAATAAAACCTTGCTAAGTACCCCTTTATAATCTGTTTCTGCTGCAGTCCAAATGAAACTATAAATTAAGTAATGTGAATAGATGGCTGTGACTTCATAATACAGAGCATCCACTTATGAATTAAGTACTATGAACTGGAGAAGAGAATTCAAACATCAAATTAGTGCTGCTGCTGCTGCTGCTAATCATCATCACGATCATTGTGTCTCGTTGCACCAGACTGCCAGCACCCCCAACAGACTCAACTCCTGGCAGGTGTATATGGTCTGTATCATACTTGCCAACTCTCCCGTAATGTCCGGGAGACTCCCGAAATTCGGGTCAGTCTCACGGACTCCCGGGAGAGCCGGCGATTCTCCCGCATCTGGCTCATCTGCCCACATCAATAAAATTAGACCTGGAATGTACGGGCAAAGGAGGCAGGGCTTCACGATTTGCGTCATTTTGTCCCCGCCCTCAGGGATGTAATGCTTGTTTGGGGGTCTTTTTACACTGTAACAAGACACAACAGGCATTACGTCACCGGGGAGCGGGGCCAAAATGCTATGAATCATGAAGCCCCGCCCCCTTCGCCCATACACCCCTCCAGAATCTACTGGACCCAGCCAACATAAGGTTGGCAAGTATGGTCTGTATACAGGTCTATCTCAGTTGCAATTACGTGAACATGTCCTTACTGTGCCCATCCTATGATTGCCTGTGCCTCCCCTCCCCCGTTCCATCTCTCCAATCGTCGGGATTAAGTGTAAACTGCATCCAGATCTGCATATAGAAATGTATTTTATGTTAATATAATAAACATATTGGAGTGTGTCTTCAATATTTTTTTTTTCAGATTTCACTTTTTATTAGTATTTTATTTCAGAGGTTTTTCTTACCCGTCATATTACTGCAGGGGTTATTTCAGTATGTTCATATAATTTTTGAAATAGTAGTAATACATTTTTTAATTAACTAGAACAAAGACCAGTGATTAGTAAAGTGAATATAATCCATATAAGATACATTTAAGGTTGTCAGCTTTAAATGAATACATATTATCTGACTGTACAGCCCTGCATAATATGTTGCTGCTATATAAATAAAGAATAATAATATTCATCGTAATTTTAATTTACATCTATATATTAAGTTATTTTCCCAGAGAATGATTTGCAAATAAATATGAAGCCACAGGACACCCTGTCTGGGTTGGTACTTAAAACAGGCAAAAGTTGTTTAGCATTTGGGAAAGAAGTACAAACAGAGCAGCCTGTTAAAATGTACCTTGCAACGACTAAAGTTTATTTAAACAAGATCTTGAGGCGCATGTGAAAGTCCAGGTTTAAGAATTAGAGCAGAATGCACATGCTGTGCCCTTGTTAATATACACTGGATGTGCTATAGAGGTTTATATCAGCGTTAACATTAACACTGAACTGTCACGTTGAGTAAAAACAAGGGAGTTAGCATTTAATGTGGTATGTATTGCAGGCCTACAGGGGACATCCATACTTGCTAAAGAGCAGCAACCCTGGTGGTCCCACAGGATTATTTTAGACATGCTTTCCAAGGTCACACACCAGGTTAATCAGCTTAATGTACGCAAGGCAACAAAGAATAACTGATTTACCATGAATGTATTTGAATAATGTATGCTTTTAGATGCCTGGATTACCAAGGGCAGACCTTTGGAGTGGAACATGAATAGAAAGATTCACAGAACTGCTAAAGTCTAACCAACCCCAAACCTACATCTAAGGTGCAGTCTGTCAACATGCACTAAACTTTTCTTTTCCTTTTTCATTTTCTAAGAGTTGTTTTTGTTGAAGTTTTGGAAGATTTGTTCGGTCTTCATTGTTTTAAATAAAGTTTTTTTTAATTAGAATAAAATAAAACCACATTATGTTTGTCAAAATGCTAAGTACAAAAGTCATTGCACAGTAAAACAAACTCTCTGCTAAGGAATACGCTTGTACAACAGTTTGGAGTCACTATGCCTTTGGTCATGACATCAGCTACATGTGATTCTGTGATGTAGTTCTGATCAATGATTTGGCAGCACCAAAATTTAGTGGTAAGTAAGTTTAGTGTCAGTCAGCATGGAGCAGTTATTGGGCCTTCTAAATAATCACTGGTGATACTCACTGAAGTGTCCAAACCAAAATGCACATTCTGGGTTAACTATTGACCAGGACTGGAACCTAGATTTATTCTTAAATAATATTATTACACAATATTTAATTTCCCTTTACTAGTGTCAAAAGCAGCACTTATAAAATACACAAACTACAAGTAAATATAAAAGTTACCAAATACTTGAAATAATCCATAAACACTATGCAACAGAATATATAATATTAAATGTTTAGTATAAAGAAAATAGAAAAATGTAAAAATAAGTAACTTTATCTGCATACCGTCTGTCACTTATACTAATAAATCTAAGAATAAAAGAGAAACGTGTATTTGAACAGAATGTATTGATCAGCTATTGTACCATCATGTCATATTTTCTGCTTGTAGTGCCATCTAGCATCAAATGTGTGAAGTGCAACTAGCAAAGAAGTCATCTATGCAATTTTAGTGCAAGTCAACATGTTGGTCCATTTATATATAAAATAAATATACAAGCTTTAATTTTATGTAACTTACGTAACATTTTTTTTAAACTCTTCAATCCTTTTCTCTCTTGCTTGGCAAATAATAACTACCTAGACTCAGAATAACAAACTGTTGCTGCTTTTCTTGGCAAATCACTGTGTTCCTAGCTGGATGCAGGCTAGACTCAGGAAGGCATCACGCTCTGCTACAAGGCCTTGTAGCTGAGGGGAGCATCAGAGCCCCTCAGCTATGGGGCCCCATCTACATGCTACCTGTTCTGGTCCCTGGATCTCTAAGAGGATGACAGTGCAGTACCTGTGTTAGTGAGATTAATGAGTTCTCTGCTGTGTGGCCACTAACACTACAAGGCATTTGAAGACCCTGAATGCTGTGCACATGAGCCAGCATTCTAGAGCTCCAATATTAGATTCTGCTCAGAAGGGAAGAGAAAGCTATCAGAGCAGCAGAGCGGAGGCAGACAGGCGACAGGGAGGGTGTCTCTCTCTAGAAACTTAGTGGGACTTTGTGGGCCCTTTGAAAATTTTGTTATGGTTCACACAAGTTTTTAGTTCCTCCTCTGGTTAGCCAATACCTTTAACAGGATTCCTTATTAGTTTTCTAGCACAATATACTTTGCTGCTTTAAAATAGTGCTTAGCTATTAAAATAATTGGAAGCCGTTCTTACAAGAAATGGTATTTCCAGCTATGCATATTAGACTGAATTATTGGGGTGGTTCATGCAGCAAATTAATAAAATTTGTTATTTAAAGCGTCAGAAAGATTTCTGCACACAACTAGGATAAATTAGCATCAACCATGTTTGATATTAACTTGCTATTTTTGCTACTGGTATTTTATGCTTACAGAATGGATACAATTTTATTGGACACATTTTATTGGACTAATAACCCTTGTTACATCTTCCCAAACCTATTTTCTCACCCATTGATTTGCATTTTAGATTAAGCATACTTGCCTACTCTCCCGAAATTCCCGGGAGGCTCCCGAATTTCGGGAAGTCCTCCTGGACGAGTAGACAAACCTCCCGGATTAGCCGAAATTCACAGCATTGAATGGCGGGGGCGGGGTTTATTCGTGTCATTAAGCTCCCGTTATTCAAGGTCGTAAATTTTGGCATTTTATAGTGGGGGGCGGGGAAGTCACATGACTTCCCGGGGGGAAAAGTTTTGAAAGTTGGCATGTACGTATTACATGATTACGTATTATTAATATTAGTCTATAAGTAAGGACTACATATCATTATCACATAGTTTTGCTTTTAAAAGTTGTAATGAAATAGAATGCAGGCCCGATTCTTTACCTTTTCTTTTGCTCAGTAATTTGGACTAGGATCAGAGCACCTACTATTCTTCCAAAATGAACATACCTGGATATGCATAGGATTATTTCAACATGGTTAAAATAACCTGAAGCACTATAATATTAACCGGAGGACAGAGCTATTTCAGCTCAGCCATCTCCTGCACGTTCATGAATAAGCAAGTCTTTAATGGGAAGATTTATGCCATCATGTAGTCAAGATCAGGCATCTAAATTTTAACAACAGCACAGGGTGGTGATGTGAAGCTCCATTAATTTTGAAATGAAATTCAAACTTCCATCTAGTTTCTCTATTCGCCTCTCTCTCCTCTTTCTCCTCTGCTGCAATCTACACCTCCTTACATACAAGGGATAGTTATAACCTTTGCAATCGCTTGCCATTATCTTCACTTCCTTTTTATTTTTAGACTCCATTTTGAGAAGATATTACATAACTACCCTGAAAATATATAGTCTTTATGAGATTATATGTGGTTTATATATAGCCCCCAATATTCCTGGATACAAGATTGGGCATTTTCCCATGCCCAGTTATACCCAGGTCACTGCCAGATACCCCCACACCTTGACCTCATTTGAAGAAGCCACACAAATGTGAAACCTCTGCCCGCATACTTCCCACAGGTATGGTTTATATGCAATGTGTATCAGTCTTCCATAATTTGGCCCTGTGGTGCACTCTTACATTGCAGTAATCAGATTTACAGTCTCCACTCATGTTAATAAATGCAAATATACAGAAATATGATAACCTGTGACCATTGTTTTATTGATGACTTATGTATTGGTCTGTGCAAGCAATAAATTATTTCTGGACATTTTAGTCATGTATTTATTCATCAAGTACGGTTGTTTAGTTGATCTGGATTTAACACAAAAGCAGCTCTTTGGATACAATGGTAACCAAGGTTGGGAGCACAGCAGAACCACACTGATTAGCCACATCATTAAATCCACTAATTAGTGAAGTGATTATCTTATTACGATGCCACCTGTCAAGGGTTGGGATATACATTCCATATTTTTATACAAGGGTCTTGGGGACCACTACCGCTGCAAGTTTCAGGCAGTCCCCTTTACCCCGGGGTTGGACGAAGCTTCCCCCGGGGGAATAATTTTGCAGCCTTCCCTCCCTATAAATATTTACAAGTCCCCTGGTTTGATTAAGAAGGTTCGCACATTACGGCACAGAGCATATAAGTAAAACAAGGGAAGGAAAGCCCTGCTCTTGGCTACCGACGAATACTATGGCAATATATTGTATTGTGCGCGTAGTATTTGAAGGCTTTTTGTATGGCTGCAGGCCACCTTTGTCTCTCAACATTCTCATTTATTTATATAGCGACAGTAAATTAGGTAGCTCTTTAAAATTGGATATCTACTTGTCTAAATAGTCCATCTAATGACCTGATTGTTACTGCCTCTTCACTATCCATAGTGCATGCTGGCTAACGTTTCAAATTTAGTGTGTGCGGAGCATTTCAACATTTTTATCTCTTGCAGTTTACACTAAATTTTTGTTGTTGTTTCATTTATCCAATGGACTTACTTCAGTTGATGGCATGGCAGATGACATTTTTTTTTTGCAGCCTCTGAAATTTTCTATGGTCACTGAATGTCGAAAAGGCCCTTTATTTTAATATGGATATCACCGAATGAGCCTTTCAAAGTTGACAAAAATTGAAAAATAGAAAAGATCAGAAGATATAGCGTTATTTTCAGTTGTGCAGCTGCATGCTGACCCTCATACACAAACACCCTTTTATAAATATAGATTTCACTGAGTGACCCTTTTAAAATTGGCAAGTATTAAAAAATAGAAAAGAATATAATTTTTGGGATTCTGCTGCTTAAAGTCAGACTGCAAAAACACACTGTTTTCCTACACTAAATAAATATACTACTTAGGTCAGAATGATATCTCAGTCTGTATATACTGTCTAGTACTATTATATATGCAATGCATTAACAACAACCAGTAGCCACTAGTCTGTGTAAAGTCTATTAAAGATTGCAATTAAAAGCAATTGATTAGCAAACTATTGTAGCTGTCTAATCTCTACAGAACTGCTTTACAATAATGATACGATTCTTTTGCTTTCCCTCGTTCTCCCTGAAAATATTTTCTGAGCAGAGCACCGCAGCTAAACTCCACCCTACATGCTGTCTGTTCTAAAATTGCACTTGAGAAAAACGAGAGAGGACTATATATACAGAAGATAGCGATCCAAAACTCGCAAGAGTTTTGCAAAAATTGAACCGCTCATCTCTAATAGAAAGGTTTCAGAAGACACTGTGCATCGCAGCTGCATATGAGGCTGCATAGCGACAGACCTGTCAAATCTGCAGCTGAAGTCTTCTCATTACAGTTGAAACTGAGACTTGTTTACTTCAACCACTGTTATGCTGTGCTTGAAGCTGTTGTTCTGTGAGCCATCTATCACACAATCCATTAAGTCTCAGAAACTTGTCTTCTGACTATGGTATGGCTTTGGGTCTGTAAGACCTCTTCCACTCAGTTTCCTCTAGTGTCCATTGATGGTTTTGGAAACTGTACTCATTGACACCTTGGCTGTCTTTGCAATTTCTCTAAAGAAAAGAACTACACTTTTAGGTGTTATAATGGTCTGTCTGCCTCCCTTTCTTAATTGCCTTTTTCTCGCAATTCTGATAACAATATACTACTTATTGCAGTATAATATTGTCCAAGTAATGCTTCAGAGGGTATATATAGCTAGATTTAGTGGTCGAAGTGGAAATTTAGAAGTGGCGGTCTGGAAATTTAGAAGTTTTGGTATGAAAAATGAAATAGTCTTACAATAAAGTAGGAGAAGTTGAGACAGATCTTGAAATATGGGGTTCTGAGTAGATACAAAACACGACTCGATTGTTTGCACCAAAATCAGATCTGAAAACAAGGCAAAACGTAATTTCCAGGAAAATATGGAACCAAAACACTTGTTATACAGGAAGAGCACCATTACACTTCCAATTAATGCATTTCAAGCTGGAAACGCATATGGCCGGAGTGTGCATTTTTTTGCACCTCCTTGATACTTGGTCCTTGTCTTAGGTACCCATGGGGAGTACACACCTGCTAGGTAGATGTCCCAGTGAGTCACATAGGAATCACTGTGTTTGGTTGTTGTAGTGAAAACCCATTTGTGGACCAGGTTTGGCACTTTCGGTTTATGTGTTCCAGGGTGGAATCCATATTGTTTGGAGTGCCTCAGAGAATACAAGGGATCTATTGCCTCATATTTTGCAATGACGTGCAGATGTCATTGCAATGACCTTTTGATGAATCATGAGCTGCAACTGAAAACAATCTGGGATTACATAAAAAGTCAGCTAACTACATGTTTTTTATTATGTCTTCTTCTGTTGTTCTATGTGGTTGTCTTGACAAAGGTTCAAAATGTAGGACCGGAATATTAACTTATAATGTGAGGTATGGAACTGAATTAAAAGAAAATGAAAGCATAAATGGTGATTGTATCTTTTCATTAACAGCCATGTAATTTGTAGAGTTGTGAAGACATCATTAGAAAGTAGATTGAAAATTACTGTAATGAATGTTAATGCCATAAATATAGGAGCAAAAAAAGCCCAAAATCACAATTTGGGCAAAGCCTGTAACAAAACCAATAAAATTTATATTTATATATACATGCACACATATATATTTATACACACACATATATATATATATATATATATATATATATATATATATATATATATATATATATATATATATATATATATATATATATATATATATATATATATATACACACACACACACACACATATACACACACACATAAATAATACAACTCTGCCTTGCATAACGGAAAAAAACAAAACCTCTAAATTCTCCGCAGACACAAAAAAAAGTAGAAGTTCATCCTAAATTTATTACCGATCTGTTACCCTTGAGATAAAAGAGCCTTTAGCTAAACAGTCCCACTGATACATAAATTAGAAACACATATAGTGCACTGAAGAGGGTGTTTAGAGCACTCGCTGTATCATTGTGTCATCTTTTATATACACAATTTGGATTGCTTCATTTCCTGGAAACCGTTTTTAGACACATGGGATAGTCTAGCTGCAGACATGTGAGATAAAAAAAAGTGCAAGACAGACTTAGAGACATAATGATGTAATCTAAATTGGTTTCACCTTCAAAACAGAAATGCATGGGAAGCTACAATTACCAATGAGACATATAAGGTTGTGATTGAAAGGAAATTGCAATTGTTTTGAAAGAGCCTAAGAAACAGTAATAGGTTATTTAATGGAATTTACATTATAATTAATTGTGATGCACTATGTAACTCCAGATAAATGCATAAGCATATGTGACAATAGGGTACCGTAATACAATTATCAGGGTATGATGGAGCAAAGCAGCATAGTGACAGGAGCAGGTGAGGACAGTCAAAGAGGGTAGAGAATGAGAAATGGAAAAAATATTTTTAATTTCTACAGAGTCATCTTACTATTGCCATAAGAAATGGCTGTGATTCCACAAAGTACAAATCAATGCCCACCTTGACTTTTTATTTATTGTGTAAAGCATTTGGATGGCACAATGGGACAGTAGTCATCATTGCTGTCACATTGGTCAACACAGGGACCTTAGGTTCGATTTCTACATGTGCACCATATGGATGGAACTTGTATGCTGCACCCATTTTTAGTTTTATTTCTGGTGCTCCTGCATCCCCCACAGTCGAGAAACACACTTGCAGGATATGTGACCACCTTTGAAGTTTGCCTTGGTGCGTGTATTATTGTGGTCATAAAATTATATTGATAGTTTCACAAGGGACAGGGACCAATATTAATGAATAAAGTCTCTGTACAGCACAGTATAAATTTAGCAGCACTATATAAATAAAATACAAATAATAACAATAGGACAATAAAGGATTTCTGTTGTTTGGTCAACAAGCAGGTGTTTGTAATATCTATACTTTCTTCAACTGTACTAATTACATTTATTTTCTCTAAAGAGAAAATGTGCAGTAAATTAAGATTCCTCAGGTGTGAAAAGTACAAATTAAAATTACAGTACTATTATAAAGCTTATTAGATACACAGGTTGGAAGAAAAAGTGAGAGACAGCATATGTATGTCTAGCAAAGCTATTTGTAATTAAAAAATGAATAATACAAAAAGTTAAAAATGATTTTGCTAATTTTCACACAGGTTTAAGCTTTAGATTGTCAATAATTAAGATATACATATATTCACAGGTACATACCATTAATATTAACTCTCAACCAAGAGTGAAACTTGTAATCCAATTTCCCCAGACAAGAGCCAGCTTAATCAGAAGCCAATTAACCTTAACCTTGGGAAAATTGAAAGCATAACAATATACTGCAGTTGACACAAGGGGCCTGATTCATTAAGGATCTTAACTTAAGAAACTTCTTATTTCAGTCTCCTGGACAAAACCATGTTACAATGCAAGGGGTGCAAATTAGCATTCTGTTTTGCACATACGTTAAATACTGACTGTTTTTTCATGTAGCACACAAATATCAACTTTAAATTTCAGTGTACAAATAAGCTATCAAGTATTTGTGTGCTACATGAAAAAACAGTCAGTATTTAACGTATGTGCAAAACAGAATGCTAATTTGCACCCCTTGCATTGTAACATGGTTTTGTCCAGGAGACTGAAATAAGAAGTTTCTTAAATTAAGATCCTTATTGAATCAGGCCCAAGATTTGCAACCTTAAACTGGTCGTTGTTGGATCAGTTTTGTCTTTTACATAGATCAAGTCCCAGCTTTAGAACAATTTTCCAAATATGTTCTTCATCTTGGTCATGTTTTTGGCTACTACACAGTGGAATCCAATCCGACTTGCACTCGCTATTATTCAAGAGAATAGTTGTCCATATTCCAAATAAGCAATTAAGATCATTTTGGATAGAATACAAATGTCTTAGAAAGCTGAAAATCTGAGATTGCTTTGATCTGTAGGCAATAAATTCCACCTGGAGGATTAGGAAAGAATGTAAAGGTTGACACCTGCTCAGCAGATAAATTTGTCTGCGTTTTGGCACTTGTCCTGTATTATAGGAAGATGTGATGGCACTCCATGGAGTATACATTTAAGATGACTTGCAAGCAAATACTAGTATTTGAACTACTCAAATCCCTCCTCTAAAGGAACAGGCAAGAGTCAAATTCCTTATCATTAGCTACAAAATAGACAACAAAAATGATTGAGTATATTCTGTCCCTATATACATAAAATTATACCCAATATGGTGTATGTGACCTTTGAATTCTTGAATCATTTAATGCTAGTTCAGGCAAGTGAAAGCTTTAAATCTTTACAGCTCTGGAGCAGGTAGCTAATTGATGCATGGTAGCAACAAGAGACCAAAAACAAGTTTCTAATAACTATAAAAGTTAAATAAGTGATACAGTTCAGAAGTTTGACTCCCCATAGAAGTTCACATTGCACCTGGTTGAAGCTGGCACTCCCTTTCATGTTTAATCTGGCACGCTGTCACATTGACGGAGCGTTGACACATGATTTACAAGTTAGGTCATAATTAAAGCTCCCATTTGTTGCAATGTTCAGAGCTGAAAATCTCTTACTTATAATACTAATTGTTTCAGGAATTCTGAATATACCTGGATTGTGGGGAATAATTGGACTAATTTATATTAATGTTCTAGTGCAATTGGCACCCAATAGTATTTCAATGGGTAAGTTTTACAATAACTATTTGGATAGTGTCCACATTATCCAGGACAGCCTTGATAATTAACAACTGGACAGTCTAAGGGCAGGTTAGTGATTTCCGGTGAAGAGATGTGTTAGTCTGCAGATTTTATTGAACCCTGTGTAGTCGCAAAAACATTATATTATATACAAGATTTAAATGAATGGATGTCTTTAGGATAAAACACAACGAATAACAACAACTTATAAGACTTAACATCAACCAATTATTCCAGACATATCTAATAATATATAGGCTATGTCTATATTATCCATAGTTACCTAATTTCCTGGAATATTAGGAGATCTCTTGGACTCCCAGCAAGCTAGACTAATCTCATGCGTGTGTGCCGGGGAGGGCTGGCAAATTTTAGCCTGGGGGGCAAGAATCGACTCAGTAGCCTATTAGTAACATTTTAAAGGGTAAAAATGCTGGTGGTCAAGAGACACAGCCCAAGGTAGCCCACTATGGGACTGGCCTGGGGGGCAAATGCCCCCCTGTCCCCCAGCCCAGCCTAACCCTGCCTAAGTGCCTCCTATACTATAACAAAATACCTGCCGCTCTCATAAATGGGGATTGGTGTTATATACTTATTATAAGTATTTCCCATAAAATGAATATCGTTGATGTTCCTACAACAACCTAAACACCACTTAACCTATAACATCTATCAATGAACAAATAACCACACAACAATAATTAAGGTTGGGAAAAGAGGAGGAGTTTTATTGAAGAAAGACTAAATACATAAACTAAAGGTGGCGGTGAGAGCAGGGCAGTCAGTCACACTTAGCAAAACCAATAAATGTGGAAAAGGTTAGACCAATATACCACCAACCCAGGTTATACCTTATCTATTGGCTGGCGCTAAGATATACTCGAGTGTCTACTACCTTTCTTGACTTGACAATGGCATGCGACCGCTCAGCAGGCCAATAGGTCCTTCTCGCTAGAGGTCCAAGAGTCTGGTGATTTCGAAAGTAGTATGGCTTAAATAAAAAGGTAACAAGCACCATATGCTCTTTGGTTGCTGACTGAGCTGCTCTCCTACTCCAAGGCAACTGAAAATTAGAAAAACTACAAACTTGACCTCAGCAGTAGAGCGGGAGAGTGGCAGCAGCACAACTCAAACACACAGGACCACTCCTAGGGTTTAGAAACTATAACAGTTCACTTGGCCCCTCCCTTGTGCTGCCATATTCTGAGGAAAGTTAACCCCGTGAGGGTAAGCTGCAGAAACCTAAACAAATCATTTTAACTGCATTCAGCTGATAGGCTTCTCTTATGCTTAGTGTTTCATTTAGATAACTGACATATTTAGCAATTTGAAGATCAGCAGTTGTAGTTGCTTAATCTTCCCACCAGTGTTTCCTCAGAATAACTGGCTAGTGAAATTGTCCTGTGCACAGATTAAAAGTGTGTCTGTGTTTCTATCTATCTGCATGCGTGTCATAGTTGCCTACTCTTCTGGAATATTGGTAGACCTCCCAGGAAGTTAGGCTAACCTCCCAGATTCCTGCTTTGTATCCCGAACTGTCGTCTTGCACGTGATGATGCGACTTCACGCGCGTGTCTAGACTGTTAAATAATTTATTAACAGTCCAAAACATAATTGTTAAAATTGAATAAAGATATCTCCAGCGCTGACATTTGTATATAAAGTTGTTTTAACCATTAGAACCCACAGGTTCCACTCAGCTGCAGGATAATTAGCTATACACCCAGATAGTAATTAGAACCTAGTGTTACACTCGCCGAGAATATATCTTTATTTGGTTGGTGTGGTTAACACTGTGATAGGGCCTTCTTTTTTTTTTGTTCTTCGCTTTGCTATTCACTCCATTATCACAAACGATTGGGGCTCCATGCTTCTGCATGTGAGAGCCTATTGTTTATCAAGCAGTGCAGCAGTAATTTCACTGACCCACTGCTTGGCTATCACTGGCTTTGCCATAAATTTTACAGTAAAATAAAAATAATCTTCCCTTCAGTCCTGCTACACTATACAGTCTCTGGCGGCAACCCACCCATACACATACACACACACACACACACACACAGTCTGGTGTGATGCTGTGCACAGTACTATAGGGTGAAACTAGATATGCCTATGTTTGGGGCTAGACACTCCCCTTTGGAGGAGCAGGAGACGGACCCTTCAGTGGAACGATGCTCTACATCATTTAAGGGTTACTTGCATAATCTCCCGGAAATCATTTTTCAATAGCCTGAGGCAAGTATGAAATTATCCGTACTTGCACCATTATCCATAATCTAGTTATGGGCTTGTCTGTGCATTTAATCCATAGTTGCCTACTCCCGAATTTCTGGGAGTCCTCCCGGACTCCCGGGAGAGCAGACAATTCTTTAGATTCCTGGCCAGCTCTGTAACTTAAATGAAGTGGGTGGGGCTTAGTGACGCTGTGCACGCCTCATTGAGGCCCAGCCCCCTATTTTTTATTGGTCCGAAATAGTGATGCCCATTTTGGGGGCAGGGCTAATGACGGTGATTCTTAGAGCCCCGCCCCCACACAACCACCTGCCTCCCGGAAAACAAGTTGTTTATGTTGGCAAGTAAGATTTAATCAGCTATGCTTATATGTTCCACTGCCAATAACACTGCTTTTAAAATGAGCATTGTGCAGCATAAATCAGAGGATGATGATTAAATGCTGAGAAAAATACTATACAAACAATGAAAAGTAATAAATACTGGTTAAACTTTCAGGTATTCACAAGTGTGTGAAAAAGAGATTTTTCAATTTCATGGGCCAGCACCATAGAAAAAACAAGCTTTATAAAAAGAACAAATAAACTAAACAACTTGAAAGAAACATATGTAATTATCACATACCAGAAGTCAAAGAAGAAAATACAAGCTGTCATTTCAGTATGGTTCTGTTTACAGTAATTAGTTACAGCAGAAAAAGGTGTAATACAATGATTCCAATGTAAAAAATTCTCTGAACAATCACTACAACATTAGAAAGTAGCCCAAGGGGTATCATAGCAGTGTGTTAAAACATGTTTTAAGTGAGAAAACAGGTACATTATCCAGTGGGATACGCTTATTCTAAAAGAACTAGATTAACTATTAATTTGTGTTTCTTATTAAAAGCAACGAACAACATTTATTCACAGTGGTACCAATACAAAAATGTAAAAACATATATTCAAACTTCAGGTTGAAGACATCTATTGAAAAATGTCAAAGTGCTAACTTTGTCCTTTTGTGCTTGGTTACATATATTCTATAATGTCAGATTTTGATTGCAGGGAGTTGTCCATAATGATCACTGTTGGCGAAACTCTGCTGTATTGAGATCAAAGTAATTTCTATGATAATGGTATATGGTGACAATAGGCAGGGGCAAACGCAGAATTTGAGGAGGGGGGTTTCCAAGCCATGCTGCCAGTGGGCGTGACCAGCATGCATGGGGGCGTGGAAATAATTTTAGACAGTGCTAGGCTTCTCCCAAACTCTACACGGGCAATGTTGTGTGCACTACTGTTAGGTGCATGCAGCCCCCCCCCGCCTTCATGAGCAGAGGAGTCTGAAGTGGGACATACCTTCCAACTGTCCCGGCAGGGGTGGGGGTGGGTCCTGACCGAGCAGGACAGTCAACCAAACTTGGGACTGCATCACCAGAATCAGGACAGTTGGGAGACTGCCCTGCTCTCTCCTACCTATTCTTGCAGGTTTCGCTATCTGCTGTTACCAGTGTCTTAAGCTCAGTTGCTGCTTTTGTGTATCCTGGAATGTTTGGGTTCTGTTTGAAAAAAAGTATAAGTACATGAAATTTGGAAAGTCTAATAATGAGTGAACCATTTAGGCCTCCCTGCCCCAAACCATCCCTGCCGTTAAATCAATAGCACCTATGTTAAATAGGCCTCCATCCCTGCACCCAGCCTCGACGTTGCAAGAACAGTATTCACATTTTATAAATAGATCAATTTCTTCCAAACCTGCCCTGACATTAAATAGTATTCACATTTGTTAAAGAACCCTTTCCCACCAAAAAAACAACACTGATATTAAATAATTAGTATTCACATTTAATAAATAGCCCTCTTCTACCAAAACTTTCATTTAAAAGCCCCTAAACTACCCAACCTAAAATTAATGGGGACTACCATGATCCCCATATTAAATTAAATAGCTTGCACCATCAGATAAATTACCCCACCTGTACATTGTTTATAGCAGCACTTTTTTTTTTAGTACAGCCACAATACAGCTTAATTTTTTTGTGCACATTTCTGTTTTTAGTGCAAATTACATGTTTAATATAGCTTTTTTAAAGTTCTTTGCAACTCATAAAAAGATTATTATCTATGTCAAGCACACTCCTCCGGTCACTTTATGGGTTTTACAGATGACCTGTTCAATGAATGACTACACAAAGGGTCATTTACCCAATTACAATTACACTTGGCTCCTATGTGTGTTTTAGCACTGGAAGCTCAGCTTTCCACCAAAAATGTGAGAAACAGTATGCTTGCTGAGTGCACAATATTCACAGTATACATTTAGAAATGTGGGAGGCATTATATCCATAAATGTAAGAGACACCATTCTTCCATAAATATTGGAGACAAGTAAGTGTAAGAGAGACAGGCAGTATGTATGAAAAATCAGGAGGCACAGTATGCGAGTAGAAATGTGACACTATGTTTTGTGCTCCAGTACTTTAACAATCTGTCTTGATAGAAGTAGACACAGCCACGTAGGTCTTAAATGTGGAACCCTCGCTACAATTGGTTGTAAGCATCACGCTGCTTGCCTGCTGATTGGCTACAGGCTCAGGCTTCTCACTCTCTGATTGGCCCAATACAGAATGTGGTCATGCAGCCTCTCCTGGTAGTGGCACCCTCCATTGAATTTCCCCAATACCCTGGTCTGTGCTCCAGGCAGTAGAGCGGTTTCTAGAGACCAGGAAACCCCCTCCTAGGTGCTCGCCTGATAGGTTATACAAACAGATAAGTGGATACACTGGAATTGAATTTTAAAGGTTGGGAAGAGTCTGATAGTTTTCAGGTTGAAGTCCACTTTAGGTAAACCTGATGGGTGGAAATTTAAGGTGTATATATGAGTTACATTTACCTGGTCCTGGGAGAGTGTCAAAACAAGGGGAGAACATAAAAACTCCACACAGATAAGGCCATGGTCAGGAATCAACTCATGACCCCAGTGCTGAGAGGCAGAAGTGCTAACCACTAAGCTACCATGCTGTCTGACTTAATGAGCAAGGCAACTGCCATTTCGCTAGGCAATTGTTTTGGAAACAAACAAACAAACACTAATTATACACCCCTTACACTGAAAACACTGTGGGCGGCATAGCACTATCTGGTATGTGCTGTTTGCCACTAAAACAGAGCCAAAAGCATGGGGTTTCCCCTGGTAACGGCAAATAGCACCAGCTTTTATAGGTGGCTTGTGTTAACACTATTAACATAGCTAGTGTGTTTAGCATTGGGCTTGGTCCTTTTGGAGGAAGCCTGAAAAAACATGTGGACACCTTCAACTGGATAGAATATCACTGGACCATTGGGTATCATGGTATTTAAGTTAGAGTGTCAAACTATTGTGGCACTAGAAGCACCAGCATGAACTGACAGCCATTTCCACAACAGAGTTAAAAAATACCCGTTGTAAAAAAAAAAAAAGTAAATTTTTTAATTGTTCGAAATGGGATAATTTTTGTCAAAGAAGCTGAATGTGCTGGATTACATATTGTATAGTTTCAAACTTGTCCAGGATATCATGCCTGGTGAAGCAACTGTTATGATGACCTCCCTCTACAACCACACCCACTCTTCTGCCCTGCCACTGCCGTTTCCATCTGCCATTCAAACCCCAAGCCCTGGCACTCTAAACTCACTCGTTTCCTCATATCATGTTCAAGTACTGCTGAACACCACTGGAGGAAATCTCATTCTCTGGCATATTTTCTCCGCTTTAAGTTCATCCTCTCCTCCTACAGCTCTGCCCTCTCCCTAGCCAAACAATCCTACTTTAAATGTGTTATTATTTAACAGTCATTCAACCCTTGCCACCTTTTTGCAACTTTCCATTTTTTTTACTTCCCCTCCCCCTCATCCTCTCCATTTATGCCTCTGACTTCACAATGTTCTTCTCCACCAAAACTGATGCCATCAGAACTGAAATTTCCTCCTCTCACATCTCTCACCCCCTCTCATCATCCTATGTGCTCCTTCCACCCCACCTTGAGTGAGGAAGTCCATTCTTTACTTCTGTCCTCTCTCTCTTCCACTTGCCCCCTTGAACCTCTCCCCTCCCACCCTCTCAGATTGTTTTCACCCATTGCTTGCTCCCACCTAGCCCACATCTTCAATTGATCTCTCTCCTCTGGAATTTTCCCATCTTCCTTCAAAGATGCTCTAGTCTTGCCCATTCTTAAAAAAACGAAAATGATGCTTCACCTCCCATATGTTCACCACTTCTCAATCCCATGTGCAAGACTTCTTCTATGCTTGCCCCCGTCTCTGGAACGGTCTCCTCTGTTCTATCAGGCTTTTCCCTAGCCTGCCACACTTCAAACATCCCCTCAAAATCCATCTGTTCAGGTTAGCCTACCCTTCCTCCTTCAATCCCTGCCCTCTTTCAACCCTAGTGGTTCTTGTCCACTATGGCGGCCTACTGTTTTGCCAAACTAGACAGCGATCCAGTGCAGGATCTGCTCACATGTTTACAATTTAAGATATTCAAAGTCTGGGCTCATGAAAACATATGGGGTCTGGACAAAAGTGATTACATAAATGTGTCACCAAAAATGAATGTATTACAAACTTTAATTGGTTTATGATAGGGTTGCCAGAGTCCCTTGCATTGTTTATATTGGGTCATATGTAGGGCACCAATTGTTATCATGGCAGAATATCAAAATGTTAAGTGGTATGTGATTACACATTTATCCATATAAGAGACTGATGTGCCTGATTAAAGTTATTATCTTAAGTTAAGTCATTTTACAGAGCTGTGGTAAATGTTGGCACTCTATAAGTAAAGGATAATATTAGAGAGCAAACACCTATATATTGAATTTATGAAAATCAATAAAATGGCACACTGACAGTCTGCATTGCTTAAACCTAAATCATAATGTTCCATTAGTACTGAATTTCTTCATTAATACAAACAAAGTTGTACAGCATCTTGCAATCGTGTGGTGTTATGCACCTCCGCTAGTCCACTGGTGACTGGAGTCCTCCAGCATTCTGCACGTAAGATGGTAAATATTATATGAACATCAGAAATATAGATTATATATGCACCCATTATGCACTGTCAATTTTAAGGACATGATAAATCACAAGACTTCTATCAACTGTAATAATTTACTTTACTGTAAATTATTACAGTTGATAGAAGACTGTTTTTCCATATAATACATAAGTTTTCCTAACAAACACTGAAGTGATGACATCAAAACTCATAACTATAATGATATCGGTACACACAGCTTATATAGATATTTGTAGAAATGTATACATATATTGGCATCACGTGTGTATTATATACAGATTATAGGCATACATAAAAACACATTATATTGGATACACATACGGAACATAACATGTACCCAGAATAAAAACTTGCTGAAAATACAGATTACTCACATAGATACTAAAATTGTATTCTTAAACAAGATGATGATGATGATGGTGAATTGTTACTGCACTATTAAATAAACTGACAACACTGGAGATGGAAGATATAATATTTTTTTTTTTTATAAGTAACAACCATTGAGAGAGTTTAAATAATTTCACTACACTGTATACATAGGATATGTAACATTATTTCTTTTATATGTTAGATGGTTTTATGAGGCGAAAATGTAACAAATGTATGTCAAGTGAGTGATAAGCCTTGACCTTTGCCATTGTAAGACACATTTATCAACATAAGTCAATGAAAAAAAATATACATAATATGTCAGGTGCTCACCTCTGATTCACTCAACACATTGGACACATTTCTAATCATGAAAGAATGACTTTTAATCTGCTTGTCATCACAGTTGTGGAGAGATCTGCCAAATGTATGGGTAAATCCTAAAGAAATGCACTCTCACCCTTCCTATGAAAATAACTCTGACCCAACCTACAATATCAAGTGCCAAGTATAATTAAGGTTTCCTCTAGCAATGATTGGAAAAAACAAAACTGGTTTTGGAATGTGAAACACTAATCAGGCATGTGTGAGATAAATGAAATAAACTGTTTAAAATCAATACACAACTGATTAGCTCTGAACCGGGAGTCAAAGGATTACAGTTCTACCAAGAATGCAATAACAGAGCATCTTCTATGCTAAACTCTTGTTTACACTAAGCACATGAACGAGTTTTTTTCTGGTTTTTTTGCTACGTAATGTGTAGATCTTTCAAATACTCAAGTCAAAGATCTCTTGGAAAATAATGTTTTATTGTCATTCTTTTCTATTAAAAATGCTGAAAAATTGTATTTATAATAGCAATATGATTGAATTGAATGAGACAATGTCAGCTTGGAGTGACTTGTAGTAGTAACTGAGAAACATTGATTTGCTTTTTAAAAGTTATGTCCACTCTTCAAAACATTTTTATTTTATTTTTTATTTTACTTCTTTTGAATTTTATTTTTTTTAAATATAATGTAATTAAAAATAATGTTCTCCCGAGTTCATCTGATATTGCTCCCAATTATCCTCTTTTATATTTCTGAATGCATAAATTGAAGGTTTATATATGATATATATCCATTTGGATGGAATATTAAGCAGCACATGAAAGGATATAAATCACCAGACTCCATTTTCAGGTGTATAACCCTGGCAGAAAGATTTTTTTTTGTAAATAAAGATGATCATTTTTTTTCTTATTAAATGTGTTGAAAAGTAGAACATATGCTATGTTAGTTAAGGACACGTTCTTAAATAATACAGATGTTGGCACAGTAACCCAAACAAATTTTCACAAATCATAAAGAGAGACAGGGATGTTTTATGATTCTCATTGAAGATCTAAAAATCTCCTAATATTTGCAATGAAGTTTCTGGAAAAATTGGATTGATTTCATAAGAATGAATAATTATTTTGAAAGCTTTACATGAAATTATAAAAGTTTAAGATGCTGATAAATAAACACTCAATCAATCACTTATCAATCATCTTTTCTGTATGCGATTAGAGAGGAGTCAATTTTCTGCAGTTTAGTTCATGGACCGATGAAATATTGGGCCAGTAGATGTACTTTGGCAATTTGATTCACAAACATTTTACTACTGGTACAAACAAAAGCAGTCGCTCATGGTTACTTTTTTAAATTTTTTCTAATACAAAGTTTTCAATTTGCGTGATAGTAAACCACGCACCCCAGCAACTAGAAGCAGTGACTCAGGCTGGTTGCTATGCCAACAACCCAGCTCAGCTGGCTATTATTATTATTATTAATATTTATTTATAAGGCGCCACAAGGCAGCCGCAGCGTGGCTAGAGACTGAGAAGCAGAAGGAGGGGATGTAAAAAGGTGGGAAAAGGAGGTGGAGAAAGCAAGCAAGAGAGGCACCTGGAACAGTGTTGTGACGTGGTCCTGGGCTCCCCTTGCATGGTCTGGGAGTGCGAGCATGGTGGCTGCAGCACGGAGCAATGTGTGCCCTGAATAGGGGGAGAGTCCCCAGAACAAAGACACCTGGAGACCTGGAGAGAAGAGGGGGGGGGGGGACGACTTCTGCGCTAAGGAAGATAAGAGACTCAAAGAGAGTCAGTTGTGGGAAACCTCATTTACACCCATGCCCATGAGCTAGCCTGGGCTAGAGAAGGAGGTGCACTACCTAACCTGTGCACCTCACACTACACACCAGGACAGGGGGTTACATTTGTCATTTTAAACTCTATTATATATTTGACAAAATCAACCTTTTAAAACAGGCCTGTCCAACCTGCGGTCCTCCAGGTGTTGTGAAACTACAAGCCCCAGCATGCTTTGCCGGTAGAGCCCAAGTTGATAGCTGGAAGGGCATGCAGGAGTTGTAGTTTCACAACACCTGGAGGGACGCAGGTTGGACAGGCCTATTTTAAAAGATTTTATAGAACGGTTGCGCAATCTACATGTAATTGGATAATTAAAATGTTAAAATTCCTAAATTATTAGTGATCTGTGTGACTGGCCATATATTGTCTTGCCTTAAAATTTTGACCAGGTTGTAGCGAGCTGTCCTGGACATTGAGGTTTTAATGGGTGAGGTAAATCGCTACTATAATTTACATAATTATATAATTGTAACCTGTAAGTTACATAATTAAGGAAAACACTAGAAAACAAGGAGTATAGCTAGTGATTTAAGTAATATGGATTTCAGTAAAAATATTTAAGTTATTACACTTTTATATGATAAAAGATAACTAGTTAATAGAACTACAGACCTATTAGTTTGGGAAATATGGAGATATATATATATATATATATATATATATATATATTAGCCATAGTTATTATACCTCTTTTAGCTTTCTTTTAGTCATTGGTGACCTGTTATATTGCCTTTGGATTTATTCCTGTGTTAACCTCAAGTGGTCATGTGACCCATAGTAAAAATAAATGTAGAATATCAGAATAGAGGTTACAACTTGGAAGTAAACAGGATGTCATAGCAGAGCAAGCTACCAAGAACAACAAAATCAAACATTTAATATTTTCTTTTAAAATGTCTAAAAGTCCAAATGTCTTGAACTGCTACTGAGTTTTGTTTGAAAATCTCATTTATAAAGTTACATTGCTTATACATGCCACTGAGCCATGCACACATTTTTTATATGTTTTGTGTTACATAAAAACACAATAGAATCTTAGATTTAAATGTACTTCTTTACTTACATATTACATAGAGTCTTATTCTCTCCAAATATACATGCACCACATTAAAACGGTAACATATGTTGCACTTTTAACTCTGTTATTAAAATATTGAATTTATCAATGTTTATATAGCGTGCTAGTGTCTTTTATTCCAGTATCTTATCTTCTTCCCTTGATGGTGTCCAATATGTTTGTTATTCTTATATACAGACTTACAGAGAGGTTCCTGTAAGAAGATCCATCAGGAAACTTGAAAATATTTAAATAATAAGTCATAAGTATTTGCAGATTTGAAGACAGTCCATATAAGGTTGTGCTTTCTTATAGGACTAAAGACCACATTTCCAACCATATATTTCATATTTAAATGCATTGCTTCATTTCACTACTTTTTGTTATTTTGCGCATCTGTATTGTGAACATGGTCTGGGAAAGTTATAGATCAGGGTTGTCCAACCCGCATGCGGCCCAGCACGCCTGTAAATGTGGCCCAGAAGGAGTTTTGGTTGTGGCAAGGGGGCAGCACTGTTAATGGAAAAAAAAAATCCTACAAAAAAAAAGAAAAGAAAATACTTATCTTGCGGTCACGCGGTCACGTCAGCTGGTACTCCGGCTCCCTCCCTTGTCTCTCCCCCTCCGTGCGGTGCTCGCAGTGAATGTCGGGCGTGATGTCATCACGCCCAACATCCATTGCGGAGCGCAGCACAGAGGAGTCACCCACGCGAGAAGAACAATCAGCAGCACAGAATTGGAGAAAAGAAGAAAAGAGGACAGGAGAACAAGCCGATTAAAAGGTAAGTTAAGGGGGATTTTTTTTTATTATTTCAAGGGATGCTGACCAGTGAATAAAAGTCACCTGGTCCTGGAGCATCATGGACCTTATCTCCCTGCTACATACTTCTACTTGTAATACTAATGGGGCATTATATATTATTCTCTTTGGCCCATTATAAGTTATTATCCCTTAACTAACATAGTGGTGTAATTAGCAAAACAGGTCACAATTTGGGGTCACAGTGATGTATATGTCAGGTACCGCAGACCTGGTCAGGGCACCCTGATATACAATGCCTGGCTTAAATGCACTTTATTCATATTGCATCGAAAAAATACAAAAAGTGATTATAGAATAATAACTAGAGGATTTTTTGAACAGGGCGATTGAAAGGCAAGTATAGGGGGGATTTGAAAAAAAATGATATATATAGCACTTTTTTTCTCATATATATGTGTTAACTATGTTTTATCTATGGTTTTTTGGATGATCAGCTATCGTTATTGTTAGTGTATCTTATGTGCGGCCCAAAGCAACTCGTCGTCTTTCAATGTGGCCCAGGGAAGCTAAAAGGTTGGACACCCCTGTTATAGATCATAGAGACAATGGGGTATATTTACTAAACATGCAGGTTTGAAAAAGTGGCGATGTTGCCTATCGCAACCAATCAGATTCTAGCTGTCATTTTGTAGAATGTACTAAATGATTGCTAACTAGAATCTGATTGGCTGCTATAGGCAACATCTTCACTTTTTCAAACCCGCAGTTTAGTAAATATACCCCTTAGTTGTTACTTTTAGTTCTTTATCGTCTGGCAAACGAACATTTTATCCCCGCTCTAACAAGACTAGATTAATCGAATTGTATGGGGCATATTCAATTGTTGATGTTACTGCCGAAAGTAACGTGTCGCGCACACTATTACCGTTATTACGGTACTTTTCTCGCTGTATTTCAGCTTGCGGCTCAGGGAGCTGCGAGCTGAAATCCGGCTTTGTATTACCGTAATAACGGTAATACTTTTAACGCTGTGGGCATATTCCACAATTGAATATGCCCCTATGTGTGCATTGAAAATAGAAAGGGCTAGTAGATACATTTCTTTCTAAGACTGTTATAATGCCATCTGGATTTGATGGTCCTTAAAACTGCCCCAGGAAAATCATTCTGTGCTTAGGTTTCCGGATATACTTGAAATTGAGCTACTACAATTTAAAACATTTATTCATATATTTTTTTCTCCTAAAATACTGTTTGATTCATTTTCATTTATGTGTGAAATTAGTCAGGAGCGAGAGGGTCGGGGATATGTGGACTGTGCTTTTTACATCTGTCACTTCTATGTGTTTGAAGGTTTTTATTATATTAGTCAGAGTGAGCCTAGAAATACACTTTCCTGTGGAAGTGCAACTGAAAGGTGCAGAAGTTGCCCCAATAAAAATATAGGACAAAATCTGATCTCTCTGACCCAATTCAAGTCCCTTTGCAGAGAACAACCCTGTAATATGCTCTCTCCATTCCTTTATATTATTTATACACCCTCATTGTGCAAAACAAAATCTTGTTTTTTGTTGTGGGTTCAAAAGTAAGCTCACTCATGCGCTAAATCCATATTGAGCAGAGATCACCACCAACTCGCTCATTTCCTCCTATGAGCCTTGTGAGATGCCGGAAAAGGTCATTTGCATGGTAAGTTCTGCACTTCATAATTACCATTGAAGATACATGGATAACATTTTGGAATAAACTACAATATGTACATAGTAGAATTGGAAAATAACTTTCACAGTAACAGGTCCAATTTAATAGATTAATCTTTATAAATCAGTAAGGGTGAATGGGACATCCACCTGGGACAATGGTGGATTAAGATAATCTGGATTCCCCTGTTATACATACGCCATGTGCCCTCATCCCACACATACTGCATAATGTATGTTTAACATTGTCCTGTTGTATGCACCCCTCTCCAGGTGCTGGGTCACATTAAATCCCACCACATCCCCTTGTTACACATTATGCCCCTAACTCTCCCTCCCCTTGTCATATAACATCAACATTCTCTCCTCTTACCTTTTCTTACCAAATCACTGATGGGGGGATAATCAAAAATAAAAATAATAATCTTAGATTCCTGTTATAGGTCATCTAGTCTCCCTGCTATTTAATCAATTCCTACCCTTTTTTAATGTATTTCATGAAGCTTTATCTAAGTTAAATCTATTTTAAAGCTTAAAGCAATTGAAAGTCAGTGTGCTATCAATATCAATGCCTGCACTAAGGAAGATTACATAACACATTTGCTTGCAATCATCTAGCTAAAACAAGTTTATGAGATTTTGAATAATTAAATGCAGTTCTTGGTGTGTTGACTGTTTCAGAACTTATATTTAAGTAGACTAAAATTCCCTTAAAACAAAAGTATAAAATGCCCTTAAACATAAGGATCTCACTTTTGGTTTTACTTGTAAATTGTTAAATTGTAAGGAAACAAAAAAAAAGTCGCCAGAATGGGAAAATGACCTTTAAAACATGAACCTAACAAAATATTTTTATCTATGTGTCACATTAATTGCTCATGTGAGCTTTTGACAGTTTAGGCAGAGCTGACAAGGAGAACCTGGTTCTAGACTGGTAATCGTTGTCATCAGTGACCAAAGGACAGGAGACCTGGGAACTATTGAACTCATATCAACTGTCAAAAGTGTGCAGCTGTCAAATAGTTCTGTGATTCAAGCAGAAGAACCTATTCTAAATATGGTAATTTAAGATACATATCATTGCATTGGGGACATGTGTGGGGTTTTTGTACTGCACATCTGCTGATCAAACCCTTTGATCAAAGAGGAGCTTGCAACACTTTGCTAAATAATTCTCTATAGGCTTCAGACTCAAGTACTGATGTACAAGTGCCATTGCCTTCAAAGTTTGCGGCAAACAAATGTACTGTAAGATGAAATGACTATACTGAAGGAGAAATGGATACGCTACAGATGGCTATCCCTTGTAATCCGTTCCATCAACTCTCATCTATTCACAAAGTATTTAGTAGATTAAAATGTAATACATTGAAGCAAAATGAGAAAACAGCAATGGGACTGGAAAATTATAGATCACAATTAATAACTTGATAAAAAGAATAAGAAGAAAAAAACAACAGTAAATAAATTAAGTGCACTCCCAACTCCAATATTTACATGTAGCGAAAAAGGTAATTTAAAGCAACACATGTAAAACCCAGTTAATAAAGTGAAAAAAAAGAAATGCAATGTAGACATTTAGTAACAAATTAGTTTTTTGTGGAATAAAAGTTTGTATTAAATAAAAAGATTAAAAATAGATCCAAGTGAAATCCCTAATACAACATGTGATCTTAATACCGTAACCACTGGATACATTATATGTAATGTTGTAAAATAAGCAATGGGAAAAAGGGGTTCAAAGTCAGACACTTGTACCACTGCCACTGAGTACTGTGAAAGTCAAATAATTGTATGAAGTTGGCTAAATTAATATTAGTTTACTGTGTGATTGCGATTAATATACCAGGTGTAATGATGCAATCACACGGATTAATAACACACACATTTACATTCACACTTACACTTGTAAATAGTACACATTTATTAAGGTTCCAATCCATAAACTGTTTGCTATGGTGATAACCCAGCCCAGCCTGTGAGACGGAGTGAGAGGAAGGAGGTGCTGTGAGAAAGGGGGGAAAGAGAAAGACACACAGACAGAGAAGAGATGTAGCTGGGGACCTGGGAGCTTCCTCCCAGGCTCCACCGGCATTGCCTGGGAGTTTGAGCACAAGATAATCTACACTGTGATTCTGGCTGAACTGTCAGTAGCTGTGGAGAACCTGGTATGTACTGTGATAAAACCAGCAGTGCGGCTGCATATACAGAGGGGAGGAGTCCCTAATCCCAGAGAGGGGGAGAACCCCATATCACTAAATAGAACCCCAAGAGGGAGGGGGGCATTTTGCATGGAAGACACCCTGGAATGAGGGTTGATACAAGAGGCATGGTAGCTGAAGTCTCAGATCCAGGGGCTGTGAGTACACAGAGCCCAAAGGAGAAATCATTCCCGCAGAGGAGGGGTGAGCTGCAGTTGAGAGTTACACAGCGTGCATCAGAACTGCATTGAGAAGAAGCTGCCTGTCTGTTAGCATCCATGTGAGTGCCCCTGCAGAGAAGGGGTGACCTGCAGTGAAGTATGGAGTTCTGGAGTGTAAGACATGTGATCTATGTTATATTACATCTAGATAACATTAAGAACTGTGCAGGAGGAGTAAGGAGATATATTTGCAATCATATTGTTATTGCTCATTAAGAACTGTGCTGAAGAGTGTAAGGAGCTGTATATATATTTCTTTATTGATGCAACTATTATGATTATCATGCTGGAGGAAGAGGAGTGTAAATAAAGAGTTCAGTTTGTCATAGAGATGGTCTGGCGCCAAATTATTATGACTTTTATTGCACTGCACCACAAAATGACATCACCTGTCCTTATTGACAGCTAAACTCCACAGGTGGGGGGTGAGAGCTATGTGGATAAAGGTTTAACATCTTCTGCCTTAGACAATAACGTGTGCATTTTCATGAGGGGGTCTTTCAAGACTGAAATGTCTCATATTTCTCAATTGTGTTCCCTCACACACCAAGTCTTAACTAGTAAGTAGTGACTGGTTTTATTTCCCATTTTATTTTCTGAATCTTACTTGTGCAACTTAATGTATGTCTTGTTATAAACTTTTTTGTAACTAAGCCTTGGAAACATTTTTCAGATTAAATAAATTTAATCTAATGTGGGTGTGTTATTTACGTGTGAAACATTAACAAGTGGTTTTGGTAAGCATAAGGACACCATAATAAATCCTTTGTGGTGGCAGAAAAGGTGTATTCATTGCTAAGTGACTAAGGTGACGCCAGTCACGGCCAACTGTTCAGATTGCTGTATCTGGGACAGGCTGGGCGGTTGTGACAGGTAGATTAGCATTGTTTTAATTATAATCCAATAATGCAATCTATTGTCTTTAATGTACTGTGAAACAATGCCTTATGTTATATAGAAAACCAAAATATTTTATGCATCCATAAAGGTAAATTGTAATTGCAGTTTATAACATCATGATGCATTTTAACAAGCCTCTATATGTATGAACAATATCAATGACGTTTTCTGCTTATTCATTACTATCCTTATAGGTCCTCCAGAAAGTTTAAAATTACAATTTACATATTGTGAACAGTTTTTGGAGGGAGGTGGAACAGATATTTTATTGTTTATAGGAATAAGTAAATCTAAAATATATATGGGCAAATGCACTCCCTACTGTCATTTTTTGTCGATATTAGAAGCTACTGAGAAGTTCTCTAGCCATATAAAACACTGTGCTATAGGCCAAGTGCTTTTATACAGATTACAGGAAACCAAGCTGACTTCTATTATCTGTCATCATTTGCATTATTCCTTATAATACATAACTTTTCCAAATGAAAAACGAAGTGATGACATCAGAACTCAATGACTATAAAAATATTATTTACAGGAGTTTATAAAACACAAGGATTGTTAATATATGTATATTTTTATCATAGTATAATGTATATGGCCTTGTCTTCTTGGTCTAATATTCTTCGTGTGCCAAAATCACCCCTTCAGTATAATTAGTTTAATTAATGTCTGGTACATCATATTGAGCATGGTGGAATAAATGGTACTGATTTGGGATAAAGAAAAAATATTAACATTAAATTATAAGCCACCCAATCGGAACTTTCCCTGTAAATAACCCCCACTTTCCCTGCTGTTTGGGAAATCCTCACCCCAGTTCAATGCAATATAGTAGCAGTGAGATAGCATAGTATTCTCCTAACTCCAGTGGCTGGAGAATTAACCATTGCTCAGAGATCCGGAGGTGAGTATCTCACAAAATCGGTGTAAGATCCAGACATGAGATGCCGATGGTTCTGCTAGATGCGGGATTACAGGCGAAAGCTAACAATGGGTGGAGTTCTAAAAATATGTATTTTACAGTAGGAATTTTTCAGCGGATCTGGGCTTTCCAACTATTATTTAACAAATGCTCATTAATATATTTTGCAAAAAATAAATAACTAATCTAGATGCCTCTTGATACATTTATGCCTTATAAGTAGTTCCTGACAATACATTCTTACAGGAGTGCTCACCTCTACAGTCCAACACTCCACAATCAATAAATGCAATTAAGAATGGTAAATTTATTCTATAGAGACAAAACAAATAGAGGCTACACTGGCAATGCCTTACTACAACTTTTAGACTTTAGACACCAGTGGAAAATCACAATTATCTGCTAAATGGTTGTGTATTATAAACATTTTGCATTAAAACACCCCACTGAAATAATGTAATTTATAAAAGGTACACAATGGGCTACATCTGTTGTGTAATAACAGGCTAATTACTGTACATGTTTCGTAACAATAAGTAACAATATGAAATAATGCTGACATGCTAATTGCTTTACTTGAGTCTAGGATTCACTATAAACGATCTGACTTATTTGTTCCAGTGCTGTCAAAGTACATATACAATTTTAATTTGTGCTTACAGTCCAAATACTAAAAAAAAGGTTTACAGCACAGTTTATGGATGTTGTCAGGGAGGGTGAGGGGCAAAAAAGGCTTGGAGGGCTGCACCTATCCCATGGGCCACAGGCCATAGAATAACACAGAATATAGAGAGAAGAGTTAGGGCTAGATTTACTAAGCTGCAGGTTTGAAAAAGTGGGGATGTTGCCTATAGCAACCAATCAGATTCTAGCTTTCATTTATTTAGTACCTTCTACAAAATGACAGCTAGAATCTGATTGGTTGCTACAGGCAACATCCCCACTTTTTCAAACCCGCAGCTTAGTAAATCTAGCCCTTAATATCTAAAATACTTTGTCAACCTGTTCAGTGTATTCAGACATTTTTCTCTAATCTTGCTTTATATTTTTCCAGTCTTTGTCTTGCAATCAAGAGGAGAACATGAAAATTGTTTAAATGATGCTGATGAGATTATCATACCTCCCAGCATTAGGAGTGCCGAAAGAGGGACAAATAAGCCACACCCCCAATTGAGCCTAATCACCGCCCACAAACTTCCTGTTTGCGCAGTTCGCGCAAGCACAGTAGCGGTTTCGGACTCGTTCACAGATGCGCAGTAGTGTTTTTCGGATACATCCTGTTCCACTTCCTCCTAGACCACCAGGGAAACTGGCTGCTATGTCCTGGTATCGGAGCATGTGCTCCAATACCTGGACAAATTGTAAGTCGAGCGGACCAGCGGGACAGTCCACTGAAATCGGGACTGTCCCGCTGGAATCGGGACACTTGGGAGGCATGGATTATTCAGATTTCTTGTGATTATTGTTAGCCAGAGGGAATCCATCCAAACAATATCTTTTGGTACCTCTAGATGGCGAATGGGTGTATGTTTTTAATATAAAGATGAAGTAAGTTACAATGAAATTTAGAAATGTACCTTAAATGGGAATGCTTGAACATGATTGGTTAGAGATGAGATTTTATAATTATATATATATATATATATATATATATATATATATATATATATATATATATATATATATATAATATACATACACACACATTGTAGTCAGGATGTGATACTCCATTGTAACTTGCAAACCATATGTAACATTCATGCCGTAACATACATAGTCTTACCTTCTTACTTTGTTGCCTGCAATGATATTCATGATTTGGATGAGCTATGAAAGATTGTGACTATAAAGACATTTTTAATTTTAGATATTGGAATATTTAGATTCTTTGCATACAGAAGTAATCTTAAACATTACAAATTTAAAAGCAATATTTTGCTCTTAACAGTGTACATGCACAAGACATTTTTATTTCTGGCTTGGAACCAACCACAAACCAGATGGAAAAGTGTTTTATTGTATTTGATGCAACTGTATTAAAGAAAGACAATGGATACAATGGATTAACTCATACTGTGTGTGCTGAAATGTCCTTCACTAAATAGCCCTGAAGGAACAAAATAGGAATTGGAAGAATATTCTAAATGGAACAATCTAATGTTTTATAAATGGGTATGTAAAGTGAAAACAGAAATAATGTTGTATGTGATGTTACTGGTCTGACTAAATAAGTTGAAAATGTAGTGTAGAATACAATTATACTCTAATTTTACAATTTCCACATAAAGAAGTGTTAATTACTTGAACAGACCCTGACAATCATGTGTTCTGTAAAGCAATGATAACTACTGCATGTAACCAAGAAATCTGTTCCAATCAAAACAAAAATGAAGATCTGCGACATGAGCTGTGAAATTCTCTCTTTACACAAAACGGTTTACTTGTCATTCCCAAGTCCCTTCACACTAGCATCATATCCATGCTCTGGGTTCACAGTCATGATTTTGAAGGTCAGAGCATGTTGATTTCACTGTGTGGTGCCAGTACCTCAGAGTATAGAGTAATGTGAAAAATGAAGAGGATTCTGGAACAAAACAAATTTATGAAATGAACTCTCTCCAAGAGAGAAACCTGCCAAGTGCTATGATTACTTTTGCAGTTCCACAACTATATGCAATGAAATACATATTTTTAAGAAAAAGTCAAACTATCAACAATCGTCTTCGAAGGAGAACACAGGCTTTTCATCTTTTTTCTTTACATCTCATGTGTTACCAATAAAACCGATAGTCATCACGAAAATAAAATTCAGTAACGTTCAGAAGCGCAGTGTCACACTCAGGGGAGTATGGCTTTCAAGGACCCAATCTCTCAACAACAAAAAAAACATCATGAGGCACACAATTCAAATAGATTACACTAAATAGAGATCCACCAGGAATATGATGCAAATTGCAATGCATGTACCTTTCCTCTATATTTTGTAAATAATCTAAGATGGTTACAGTTAGGAGATCTACTAGGAAAACCTCTACATAAGCAACTGAATGTAATCATGCAATGTACTATATTTTTCAACCAACTGTATATTGTGAACCTACAGTATGATTGATATAAACAATTTCAGGGATATGCAACACTGCTATATAATTATATAGCATTTAAAGTTAATTAAAACAGATTTTGCAGCATCATTTAACTCCCTACCAAAAACAGCTGTGGAAAAAGAGTACTTCTTACCAAAACCGTTTCTAACGCTAAAAATCCCTCTGCTCCTGGTGACTTCATTCTTTAGGAATGGGCTGAAAATAAACAATGTATATAAAGGTTCTAGAATGTATCACTATTTCTTGTGAAATGTTTTGACATTATGATATCTCTCTGTTAGATTTTAATTATATTTTAGCTGAATATATAGAATCTTAATTTGCCATATCACTGTAACACCCTCTAGTGGTGTTATAGTAAATCACACACCCTAGCAGGGGTCACCAGCAGGGCCCATCCATAGGGCGAGTTAGGTGTTTTTGAAAAGAGCTGTGATGACAACACAAGTCAACCTGCTAGAGACTGAAAAGGTGGAGGGGCTGTAAAAATAGACAGGGAAAGGAGCAGAGGAAGGGTGGGGGAGTAGGCAACAGAAAGAGGTCAGGGACAGAGAGGAGAGGTGATGTGACAGCCAGGGACCCGGGACAGTGTAGGAAGAGGTTCAGGGCTCCCCTGGGGTTTGCTGCAAGTGGGTGGCAGCCTGTATACACTTAGGGAGCTAAGAAAAGAAAAAGAGATCCTAGAGGGAGGGTTGTAGGAAAGAGAGGCAGTTGTGGGAAACCCAGGAGGGGCAGAGAGAACACTAGAGAAGAGTGTTATAGCCCAAGAGATTTTACCCCTGCTTGCAAGCAGAGAGCCACACATATAACGTGTCAGAATTGTATGTGTGTGTTGGAGCTACACTCTGAATCCTGCATTTGTATACTGGAAACCGACAGAGGCTAAACTGTGAGTAGCTGTGGCACTACTGTGGCCAGGAGATCTTCGTATGTACTGTGACAACATCAGCAGTTCAAGATGTGTGCAGGAGGAGTAAGGAAATATAATTGTAACTATATTCATATTGCCTATTTAAGAGCAGAACTGGAAAGAGTAAAGAGCTGTATATATTTTCTTTATTTCTTTGAAACCAAGTAATGAGCTGGAGTGAAAAATGGACTTAAATAAAAGAGTTCACTTTGTAATAGGGATGATCTAGCACCCAAATTATTGTGATCTTAATTGCACTGCACCACAAAGTGACATCACCTGTCTCCCATCAACTTTAAATGAGATTTTGCAGTAAAATACCTGCATGTGCAGGGAACCCTGCACATTTACAGGGCTAGAGAAGGAGGTGCACTGTGTAACCTGTGCACCTCACACTACACACTGGGATGGGGCATTACATCACAATTTAGAACAATTCAAACCAATGGATTATTCATTTGTGTTGCCTTTTTTGTTTATTTTGCTTGCAATTTCAAGTAATGTGCAGCAGTTTATTGAAAAGTTGCTATCATTCTAATTTTAGAGAACATATACAAACAAATTTAGGATTTAGCAGTTTACTTAAAGATCATGTAAGGCTTGTAAAGAAAATACATACACGATCAATGTCAGGCCGTAGACTACACCATTCCTCTCCTACTTGAAATACTTTGCAGTGTTCCTTGCAATACCACTTAATGGTCATTCTTAAGGGTATACAGCATTAGCATCAAACCACATACATTTTTAAAATCTCTTTCCATTTTTCTATATAGAAATTCATTTGACAACATAGTATTCCCACACCAGGTTTTAGAGGAGCTGTACCTCACTCTGCTCCTTCCATTATCTTATTGTCAGTCTGCGGTTTAATACTTACCTCTATAGCCTCTCCTCAAATCATGGCACATCTCCTGTTTGATGCAGCTCTGCCATCACTAACAATCACATGAGGAGATAGGCCACTGCCTACAACAAGACCAGCCCACTTATCCCCTGTTGCTGTGAACATTTCCAGAATCTGATTGGCTACAGGTTGTACTACCCCAGCCCATAGAGAGGACATCATGAATTAGCAAGAATTGAAGATTCCAAACAATAAGGTTCTCAGACTCTAGTCAAACGCACCTTAAAATCTCAGTTTGGATTTCATTTCAAGGCCACTATTTATGTAGCACCGCATAATATGAAAGTTAGATCTATGCGATCAGGATTGAAAACTATTTATCAAAAAATCTACACAGGAACAACAAATCCAATAAACTGCTGTTCCTGTTCCTTAACAGCTGGGGTTCAGGCTGCTGGCGGAGGCCTGCGGAGGGACTGAGTTCCAGCAGACACGGGAGGCCCAGAGCAGGTAAGTAGGAGTGGCATCGGTCTGTTCTCAAGTAAGTAGCTGGTGACCATTGGTAAGGTGGTCAATGGCAGGTAACGTATCAATCTGGTTGTTATTTGTATGCACCAGTCTCCTTTAGTGTATTCCCCTGCAGGGTCCAGGAGTCAGAAGACGGTGCGGACACAAAGAACGGCTGGGGTGGATCAGAAGTGGATGGTAGTTGGTCATCGTTTAGAAGGTAAGACAACTGTGTGAATCTGTTCCGTTCCCACGCAGGCGTTCTACTACTACTAGTGTATAACTGGGCATGTCTACTTCTGTCCTATTACTGGGTACTACTACTAGGGTATAACTGGGCATATCTATTGCGGTTTTAATACTGAGTAGTATGCTGTCCATACTGGTGTATAACAGGGCATGTCTACTGCTGTCCCATTACTGGGTACTACTACTACTATTACTACTACTACTACTACTACTACTACTACTGGTTTATAACTGTGCATATCTACTGCTATCCTATTACTGGGTACTACTACTACTACTGGTACTACTACTGTTGTATAACTGGGCATGTCTACTGCTGTCCTATTACTGGGTACTACTATTGGTGTATAACTGGGCATGCCTACTGCTTTCCTATTACTGGGTACTACTACTACTGGTGTATAACTGGGCACATCTACTGCTGTCCTGTTACTGGGTACTACTACTAATGGTGTATCACTAGGCATGTCTACTGCTGTCCTATTACTGAGTGCTACTACTACTGGTGTATAACTGTGCATATCTACTGCTGTCCTATTACTGGGTACTACTACTACTGGTGTATAACTGTGCATATCTACTGCTGTCCTATTACTGGGTACTACTACTACTACTACTACTACTGGTGTATCACTGGGCATGCCTACTGCTGTCCTATTACTGGGTACTACTACTGGTGTATAACTGGGCATGTCTACTGCTGTCCTATTGCTGGGTACTACTACTACTGGTGTATAACTGGGCATATCTACTGCTGTCCTATTACTGGGTACTACTACTACTGGTGTATAACTGGGCATGTCTACTGCTGTCCTATTACTGGGTACTACTACTACTGTTGGTGTGTAACTGGGCATAACTATTGCTGGCATATTACTTGACACTTTCTAATGGTTATATGTAGTGTATTACTGGGATTTGCTACTGATTGTTTATAACAGGGCTTATCTACCACTGTGCTTATTACTGGACATTTCTACCACTGGCATATTAGAGAACATTATTGATGAAATACTAATAGGGATGACTATTGCTATATATATATATTACTGGGCATTAATGCTGCTGGAATATTACTGGACATAACTACTGTTGTGCATTACCGGTAATAAAAATGGGTATTATAATTGTTTGTGTTTGTTTCTTTTACAGAGAATATTACTGCGTATCATTACTGCTGAGCATTTAACTGAATATATCTATACTACAGCTGGGTATATTACTAGGCATGTGACTACGGCTGGTTATTGTATAATGAATACTTGACACTGGAATGGGCTTTATATTGAATACAGACCTCTTATGAAGTCTGCATAAGATCAGTAAATTTAAAAGATGATGCCGCTGAAAGGTGAGTATGTGGGTGCAGTTCCACACTTTTATTTTCAGATTGTTTTACACAGGCACAAATTAGAAGCATAAAACCTTTATTTTACATTGGTTTCGCTTGTACATTTGATATCTTTTAGCAGACATATAAATGCTATAAAACCACACAATACAATGTAGTTTAACAATGTATTCTATTACAACAGCTGATAGAACAAATGTGAAATATTCTGTAGGTTTTGTATGTAGCTTACAGCTGTTCCCACCGCACAATCATTTTATTGCAACTGTTACTGTACTATAAATATGACACGAATAACCAATGCTTAGAGGGTCCTTTAACAAAAGAAAAAACAAAAGGTTGTTGGAATCTGTGATGCAGTAAAGTATTATATCATGCAAATTATGTTATTTTAAATCATTTTTGCCAGTTTTAAATAAATCTGTTTGTTACAGTATTATAAATAAGGTAACTTGTGTGAATAGAACACTGTCTAAAATTCCATTCATACCAGTTTGAGTGTCATTTTTTTCAGTTTATCCAAAGTTTGCTGCCTGTATAGGAAATACTATATATTGTAAATATTTCATTTTAAATTTTTACTTTTAAATTTAAGTTACATTGTAGTGGCACACGTCATTAAAATTTGTTTTTACACCACATTTGTGGTATCTTTGATTACACAGAAGCTTATTAAGAAAGTAAAGAATTTATGAATTCTGCCATAGGATATCATTCATACTGTATGTAATGGGACATAGGTGCTATTAAGAAGGAACAGCACAAGCTCAAGTATTATTTCTCCAATTACATATCACTAATACTTGTAAAATAAGTGTTTAACACAATTGGCCCGATTCATTAAGGAAAGTAAGGAAAAAAGAGTAAATTTTCATTGTTACAATGCAAAAGGTACAAATTAGTTTATTATTTGGCACATAAGTTAAATACTGACTGTTTTTTTTATGTAGCACATAGAAACTTACACTATATAGATTTATTTTTACACCATACTTGCCAAATTTGGCAACGAGATCTCTGGGAGGGAGATCTGCCCTGGGGGAGTGGCCACACAAATTGTGTCTTTAGGCCGCGCCCACTTCTAACCTTCACCAATTTTGGTCTATTACAGCAGGAGGCATCGCCAGGACAGCAGGTTTATCCCCACCCACTTCACCAATGAAGAGGGTAGGATGAGGTTATCATTAATGGTTACCAAAATCAACTGGTATGCCGCTTGCATTGGACATGACGTATTCGCCACAATACTACTCAATGGGGGGATTCAATTCTCCCCAGAATAGCGCCGCGCTAAATGTATTACCATTAATACAGTAAGTTTAATACAGATTTCTTCTCGCCGGCTTTGACAGTGACCATATTAACGGTAATTATGTGCACCATTACCATAATATCCGTAATAGTGCGCAGGCAGGGCCGGTGTTAGGGTCCTTGGTGCCCTAGGCACACTTTCACAATCCGTGCCCCCCCCCCACCCCAGGCACACTTTCAAAATCCGCGCCCCCCCATGTCTTTCCTTACCTTTACTTGCCTCCATAAAGCTGCTCCTCTCTGCTCCGTCTCCTCCCCTCCACTCACTGACACTGGTGGGCTGTGATGATAATAGCTTGAAAAAGTCTGCCTGACAGACGAAACGCGTCGCTGATCCTCATCTGTTTATCCTATGGAGTATCTACTATTGGTTATTGGTTCCATCAAGCCTCATTGATTGTGAAGACTGTGTTACATTGTCTCCAGAGGCATTATACTTACCGTGTCCTCAAGAGGACTCTTCTTTGCACTATTTGTGTTTCAGTCTGGATGAAATTTGGTGGTGCGCACCACACGAGATCTACTCTGGAAACTTCAAGCCGCCTGAGCCGCTTGTGCGGCGGCACGGTGATTCAGATCTACATTTCCCGTTACGGGTAAGCTTTGCTGGTTTTTTTATCTACCAGCTGGACCAATTATATCGGCTGAACTGATATTTTATACAGCGGACCAATTCTTTTATATTTATGCTCCATCATTAATGTATCAACATACAGCTGACTCTACGGAGTTTTACATTTCATATCATTCACACCGCTCTGATTGCGGGAATCTGCCAATCACTCAAGACACCGGAATCAGGTGGAATTAGCTTGTTTTGCCAACATTCTAATACAGAGTTACCACTCTTCTGGTTATAGAGACAATCGTTGAAAGCCTATATATTTCTTTGTTTCTTTGTTACTCTATAGAGATATTTGTCTCACTGTGTATACATACATTTATATATAGGACCCTATGAGCTTGTGGATCATTTTTTATGGGATTATTGATTTTATTTATGCATTGTATTCAGTAAACAGAGATATTACTATAATATGAGCTGTTTGTATATTTATTTCCATATAATTTTATATTTTTTATGTGTATTCATTTGATTTGAACATCTCATGCGCAATCTGCTTTTTGTTTTGTTTTGTATGTTTATTAGAGGATTTGCACTTCCTCTTTTTGATTTGCTGCATTTGATGTTTTTCTGACATTTGCATGTTTTTCATGCTACCTATTAGCGCCGGAGTTATCTATTGTATTGGCCGTGATGATAATGTCACGCCCGACAGTCAGTGAATGGAGGGGAGGAGACGGAGCAGAGAGGCGGCGGTGGTGATCCATAGCCCCTTCCCCCTCCCCGTGGATTTATCGGAAGCTGTGCGGCGGCCGTGGAAGGTATGGTCAGCGGTCGCTGCACAGTTTTTTTATTCTGTGGGCGCCTAACCTTGCCTAATGGGAGCGCCGGGCCTGTGCGCAGGCCGCGTTACTTTTTACAGTAATGCGGCAAATTGAATATTCCCCTTTGGGTCCTATGGATGCGCAATGTGTGAACTGTGGCAACCTACACTTTTTGGTAGAGGAGATTAACATTTACGGACACTTTTCAGACTGCTGTCACAATGGAAAGGTTTTGCTAGCTGATGTGGTTGCTCCACCATATTTGGCAGAACTGTTTATGACAAATACCCTCAAATTACGTACTCAATATCATTAGTTACAATTCTACATTTGCCTTTGCATCTTTCAAAGCTAATATTGATGAGTTATTTGGCCTAGGACCATTCAACATTAAAATACATGGTGCTGTGCATCACTTAGTAGTAAGTTTGCATCCAGATACTGCAGTTACTCCAAGTTACACCTAATTTTATATCCTCGATACTCCACAGGCAAGTTAGCTCCCTATTTCTAGAAATCCAAACTGTAATGTAGTGTATAAAAAAGTTATTAAATTTGGTTACCGCCGGGTTTACAAACTAAATAACTTCTGCCTCTATGTACTTCTTTGTACATGAAAATCAATTGCTTAAATGAGAGAAATATAATTAACCTTTTTGTTGCTGCTTCATAAAGGAAAGGAATAAAAAATAATCAATATGCATAGGAGTTACACCCCAAACCGATGTCTAGATCAACATAATATAATATAGAAAAACATGACCTTATTTTGCATTGTCACAATAGCAATGTTTAATTCAATGATATTTATAAATTTACAATGACAGATTCTCTCGGAAGATTAGAGTTCCCATATGTGCTGAATTTCACCACTGGAAATCTTAACATTAGAAGGCTCAAGTTCAATGAATTCTGACTCTTGCTAGACTTGGATTAACACAAGAAATGGGAATTGCTTTATGCAACTAATTTGCACAAAGTCTAGCTGCATTTCGTTATTTTTAACCCAAAGTAGCTTTTTCTCATGAACAAATTTTCTGCAGAATATACATGGAGTATAAATAGATTTAATTGGTAGCAGTATATCTGTACTTGTCCTCTACTCATACTAGAGTATTTGAAAATGAAGTATGTGAAAATGGAGGGTAGCAGGCAGCATTTGGCCATGTTAACATTGTGTCAGATATCAGTTTTGTGTTGCAAGTTAATTTTTTAGGAAAGCTTTACAACAGAAGTGAGACAGGCGCATAACTAGATATTTGTGGGCCCCATAGCAAAATTTGGAAATGACAGCCATGTCATTTTTCACCTCCTTTATAAAAAAGCGCCTTCTACTGGTTGTTCTGTGTCTATTAAAATAGCCAATAGGAAGCAGCCTACATTCTTAACCAATCACATGCTTTCTTTTAGTTACTATGAAAGCAGTCATGGACTGATCACTAGGAGAGCGTCAGTAAGCTAGAGCAGGAGAAAAGTCCCACTATTACTGTATGGGTTTTGACTGGGTAGGTGGCCAGGCCATATAGCAGCTGCTTCCCTGGCTACAATAGACTGGAGACATGTTTACTGTAAGAGGTAGAGCCTCATTTCTTCTTGAACTAGTTGCAAATGAGAGGAGATCATCTCTAATCTGTAAATAATTGCAGAGCTCCATATCTTTGTCTTTTCCATCTACAGTGAATTCCAATTCACTCATGTGTTAAAATTGAAACTGTCGTATTGAATGCATTCTGTTTCATTTCAGTCCTAGCTAATTAAAGATGATTTTTAAAGTATGCGTTCATGAACTACAAGCCTGTTGAGGCACAACATGTTTGTATAGGATTCCCTGTGCATTTTTTAATCTTCAGTAATGCATTTGGCCTTTTGGAAATAGTTTTCTGTAAAGCATAAAAGACAAATTTGGCAATGGCTCAGTCCATATCTATCATTCCAGAATATATGGCTATTTGCTCAAAGTGTTTGAGAGTTATGACCGCAGCAATATTCCGAAACTCCATGTCATTTATCAATATGGTATTGTCACCAACTTCTCTAAGGACCATGTTACACCATATGCCATATTGCTACAAATATGTTTCTAATTTTAATTTCCTATTTAAAAAGGGGTTGTGGCTTCTCTGCCAGCCAGAATTGGACTGATAATTGTAATCATCTGCTTTCATGTCTACATATTGTACATATTTGTTTCAAAGACGGAAAAATTGTGTGGTTCAGTCTTATATTAAAATCAGTTTTAATGCAGTGATTGTTCTATAATAAAAATGATCAATCATTGAAACAAATATCCTACAATTCAGCTTCATTTTTATAAGAAATAGTTGAAAGCCAGAAATGAACATTTTTCATTGAAATACCTCAAGAATATTGTGGCAGATTTCCAATAATAGTTTGTTCAATGAATAGGAGCAGTCCTGCTTGATAGAATACCTTTGGCTTGCATTGGTGATCAAAATTTGTATAACAATATTTTTTAGCAAACAAGTTAGTGTAATTATCATTTTAATAGAGACAAGTAAATGTTACAGAACTATTGCCATCATACATTCTCTCATAAGCAGTTACTGTGTGGGTATAAATGTATCAGTATTATTGTCTTATAAATCTGTGCATTTCACACTTACCTTAGTATTAGCATTACGGTTAATCAAAATTCAGGCTAGTTCCAAAGCTGTCCACACTGGCAAACCCAAGTATTCAATGTCCAATTTTGCAAAAATGCATAAGGGTCAATCAGTGTATTCCAAACAATCCTAATCTTAGGGCTAGATTTACTAAACTGCGGGTTTGAAAAAGTGGGGATGTTGCCTATAGCAACCAATCAGATTCTAGCTTTCATTTATTTAGTACCTTCTACAAAATGACAGCTAGAATCTGATTGGTTGCTATAGGCAACATCCCCACTTTTTCAAACCCGCAGCTTAGTAAATCTAGCCCTTAGTGTTTTAGGGTAAGGGCTTGTGCACACTGTCATCTTTAAAACTCTCCTGCATTTCCATTTTTGGTGGATGAAAGGCAGATGTTCACATAAAGAATATTGTTCCACATGGAGAGACACAGGTTCTGCGCACATGACAACTTTTCTAAAGTGGATGATGGCATATTAATGGGGAAAAATAAAACATGCTTGACTTCCCTACACCCCTGTTCCATCTGTTTTGGCATGCTGGCTGGATGCACTGTACCTAGGGCTCTACATACAAGTCAATCATTTTTCTGCAAGCATCCATTTCCCCTCTGGTGTCAAAAAAATTAACAGAGTGTTGGTGAGTGAAAAATACATGTGTGTGCACTCTATGTGCTGGTCATTTAGCCACACGCAATGAATGATATTTCTGCAGTTTGGTGTAAAAATGGATATTAGGATACTAAATAACAAGCATTCTCTGGAGGTTCAGTTGGAATGTATCTGTTTTGAGCAATTATTTGTAAATTTAGCAACTTCAAAACTGGATGCAGACAAATTGTTGTTTGGTCAATTAAATAGCCGATTTGATTAAGTAAACTGTTATTTTGCAAACTAATGAAACTGTTTACACCCTAATCGTTTTTAAAAGTTCTTATTAGCAACAGGCACTCAAATTTAGACAGTGTCTAGTGATAATGGGCCTGATTCATTAATGGAAAGGAAAGCAAAACAAATGAGTAACTTTTCACCTTGGAAAAACCATGTTGCATTGGAGAGGGAGGTAAATTTAAAGTTAATCTTGGACATGCCCTACCCCAATTATAAATCTGCCAAGATCAACTTTAAATTTCAGTGTACAAATATGCTATCAAGTATTTGTGTGCTACATTAAAAATTAGACAGTATTTAACTTATGTGCAAAATAAAAATGTAGTTTGCACCCCTTGCATTGAAACATGCTTTTGTCCAGGAGAAAACACTCATTTTTTGCCTTACTTTCCCTAATAAATCAGCCCCAATATGCCTAATTTGAAAAAGCTGATTCTTTATTTTAAAAGAGATTCTTCTAAAACAGGATCAGATTCAAAATTAGGCATATTAAACATGACTTGGTAGGTTCCTACAACAAAAAGGCCTTTCCCATTTTAGCTCTATACTCTTCGCTTACTTATAGATAAAAATATTTTGCTTAAAGCTCTGCCACTATTAGTGGACAACCACTTTTTTACAAAATCACTCATTATGGTAACTTCAATCACTGGGGGTAGAGTGGATGCATTGCCTTGTCCAGCAATGCAGATTCTGTCAGTCAATACTTTGACCACATTAATAATTACTGTGAGCAAAATAATTTTATTGGTAAGCATAACTGAACTAAAATGTGTATAATATAATAAAATAGACCCATTTGTATGCAACACATGTACAAGCCACAATTTTAATTTGCTATTTCTGTAAGCTCATGCAAGCTTTTGCAAGTGTTGCATCTAAGCATCTGTGCATACTGTGAGGAAAATCTTACATTGCCACTGATTTGTGTTCAGCAGGTAAGCAAGGTTTTAAAAGTACACAAAATGACAAATCCTCTTCAATGTAGAGAAGTGCTTGTAGGAAAACCTATGACATGTTTATAAGCATTTCAGAATAATACTAACGACTTAAATCACTATTTAACACAGCAGATTTATAAGGTAATTAAGCTTTCTGTTTTACAGAAAACTATATTTTAATCATGACAACTAGTTATAAATAAAACTTTTAACTCCCAACTCTCCTGAACTACTCCCATTAGAATGTAGATTAATATTAAGTCGTATAAACAAACTCACTAGTTTAATGTTAATGTATGGTTTTATAATGTTTTTATTAAAATAAAACTTTATAAAGTGTATGCCCACTGTAAGACAATTCTAAACATGTTCTAAACATTTATTTTTATTTAAGAGCATTTTTCAGCATTCACTAACACAGTATTTAAAAATGGGTCCATTCGCCATGTAAGGATACCTTAACTAACCAGAGTATTCTTATTTTTTTACAACTTCATAACCCATTGCATTTATTAAGAATGTTGTACCTAAATAGTTAGAATTTGATTTGATCATCATACAGACAATTTGCAGTATAAGTTCATTGTTTTACTGTTCAAATATTTTTTTTTTTTTTTTCATATAGAATGTATGTTTTAGGAAATGGAATAGTTCTCGATGGATGGAGTCAAATGTATCTCTACAGGATCTGTCTTGTGAGCAAATTGTCCTATACCCAGTTGCCATTCTGAATTGCAAAACAATTTTTTTTTTTGAAAAAGAGGAATAAAAAAAAGAAGAAAAAGAAAGAAATGAAAAAAGAAGAGAGGATCTATACTATGTTAGCAGTGACTCAATTACACTCTAAACTCTTGAAATATAATGACCTACAAGGCTGGATCTTGTACAGTAATTATTGCCAAATATTTATCACCATTGCTAAACTTCTAGTCATTGAGAGTGATTTACTGTTAACACTAGAAAATAATTGTTTTCCAAAATAATTTATAATTATGTGCATTTTACAGGGATTACCTCATCACTTCTCATTTTATGAGCTACCAGGGACAATTAATGTACTTTCAAGCTCAATTCCATTGATTTATTAATTGAATGCTTTTCCTCCTTCATTTGATTCATTTCCTTCAGTCCCCAAAGACAAAATGAAGCTCACTCTTCCCTGGATAAATTTAGTTAGTGTAAAGTATTGGACCAAAAATACAATAGACAAGGCTACAGAGACCACAGCTAGATTATGTATATTTATATAGACTACTAGGGAAGGAAACTTATAGAGTCCATGGCATGATCAGTGAGGTACTGAGAATAAGCAGGGAAATGCTATAGCAATAATTTTAATCCATGTTTATCATATCCCTTGCTCATCTGCACACAAATTATTTAGTTTAAACACCACAATGCCCAACCTGCAAAGTGGACGCTCAGCAGGTAACCAAACTGATAATTATTCCTTTACCATCCATGCCGATATTAGCTTTGCCTTAAGACAATGAATGTGATATATAATACATATGTGCTAACAATCAAGGTAGAAAAAACTCTGACTACCTTACATGATGCTAATGTGTCTGCAGTGGATACAGAAACAATTTTTCGGCTTTGAAAGTAGCAACTTTATATAAAATGTGGTGAGCAACGTCTTTGTAGTTTCTCCAGCATCACAACATATTAGCCTTTGGTTTAGTATTAAAGTGCACCCCACAGACACTGTTACTGGATGTATCTGATAATTGGTCTGTGTAACCCTTTCCTTGCAGTCCTATGATCTGTATTATTACATAGGCCTATTACTAAAATAATAACTTGTTTAATCTTTCCAATCGTTTCTTCTTTTATATTTTCATTATAGAAACACTTTTAAAATTAAAGCACTTTGTTATAAAAAAAAATCTAATGTTTTCACTTAAATATTCCAATTAAAGTTCACGCTCTTCATATAAGAGTTGCAAAGTAACACATGGTCTTAATTTTTATGAAAGCTTCAACTGCCAACTACGGATATTCACACAATATTGAAGTAATGCAAACTTTTAAACAGTTTTCTTTAACTTGAAAAAAAATTGGAATAATTAAAATTGAATTAGACATTTTTCGAAAGAACAATTGAGTGAAGCACTTGTAGCCTGCAGCATATACAGTACAATATTTGATTGTGAAATTATTGAAGTATCCTGTATATGTACATATTAATGTATGTAAAAGTCTACAGTGGAAAATATCTATAGTGCTCTTAACTGAGCAGACTCATGAAGGAAAATATCTTTCATATTCTTTTATTATGCACTATATAATTGCTGTTTGAGCTGATAATTGTTAAAATTAAAATCTATGTATAGCAAACGCTTAGTTTGGCAAAACTGCAACGCTTGAGAATCATCACGAAAGCTCAAGATATTGGACTACATTTAACAAAAATTATTAAATGGTATATAGATTTTTTTAAAAAATAGCAAACAGTTTTACTTTCTTGTGACATAGTAGATGTCTATCTACAATGAGCCTGACTTTAATCAGTAAGTTCCTGATGCAGCCAATGCTGTTAAAACATTTTCCAGTATTCAGCTTAACAACATTTTTTACTAAATCCTTAAATCTGTAAAACATAAATTCAGGTCATGTAAATTACTAAGGGCTAAGCTCCCTTCCATCAGCCTCTGTTCATATCTCTAGAGAATTTTACCATGTAGTAGCACTCATAGGTTTGTGTTTTTAATTAGATGGTAGTCTGGCAAATCACCCATGACTAATCACTGTTTTTTAAATTAACTGAACACTATCATTAAATTATTCAGAAGTTATCAGTAAGTAATGTGGATTTTTTTTCTCTTAAAACTGACTCCTCCCAGAAAATAGAAGTTTCCATATGTTTAAAAGTACATTTTTAAATTATGCAAACTTTAGTGATGCTAAGTGCATTAAAACACTACAAATCACTTCTCAGAGTAGACATATCAAATAGGTATCAGACACATGTACAGGAAAATACATGAAGAACAATTCTGAAAAAGAAAAACAGTAGCACTTCCACATTCTCATGTACAACAAAAGGACACTAAGAAACCAAAACACTATTTGCAATGCAAAAGGCAATTGTTATGGCTATAAATGCCCAATCAAACACAATAACACTTAACTAGCACATTTGAATGTCTTGAAATTGAACCACATTTTCTTTTGTGTATTTTTATAACAATGTTTGTTTTGAACATTACCATTTGAATTTCTAGGTTACTTTTTAAGTTACTATAATCAACTTTGTTTAATACTCATGGATTTAGTTTTTGCTTTGACAATAGAAACTGCAGCTTCATAGGCTAGTATACAACAATGAAAAAAAGCCATCCACATTTAGCATTATCAGCAGGAATGTCAGATAAGAAAGATATGCATATCAGGCACTTCAGCCAGCAGGAGAGATGCTTTAGCCATTTATAAATCATATGCTAGGTAGGTGCAACTTGAATATATGCTCTGCAGCATCTCCTCCAAAAACAATTATTAGAAAGATTCTCTTATTTTAAATTAGATAAACTTCTTACCTTCGTCTCCATTTTCATTTCTCTGTTGCTTTTCAGTAAGGAGAAGTTACGAAAAAGGAATAACCCAGTGGTCTTCCAAATCCCTCAGTTCTCCTCTTGGTTCTGTATTTCAGGAATCAGCTGAGCTGAAGACAGTTTGATTCACAATACTGTGCTTTCCCCAGACCAGTAACCACTCCCTTGCTAGGAGGGTGTGCTTGTCTCATTCAGCTTAAACCTACTTAAGCTGCCTTCATTCTCTCAGGGTTCCATATATAGGTAAGCTTGGAATGTGTTCCCAGAGAAAATGTTAGCTGTGAATAGCTCAACAAGTGCCAACGGGTACACAAGATGTTAACAGTGCAGTGCCTTCAGGACACGATTTAACACAACTCCAGGGGAGAGTACGTAAAATAAGAATTACTCTTTTTACGAGTGCCTCTTGTGACCTGGCACACTATTTGCATGATAAAAAGTTATTGTAGCAGGATGTGGTGTGATCCTAAAGGTGGCTAAGGAAAGTATTAAAACAGAAAACTTTTATAATAATAGTAAAGGGAAAGTTAGACCCCTTTGTTCTTCACAACTAGGACCAGACTTAAATATATGTTTTAATATACTGATTAGACTTTTAAGATGTTTGCAAATTACTGTGCAAAGGAGAAATCTGTTCAAGCATTCAATTCAAGCAAAGGGGCCAAGGCAAACATTTATCACATATACAGTAAAGTTATCTAGTAAAAGGAAAAGGCTGTACTTGCAAGCAACATTTTTCTATTCAATTCACAATAATTTGACAGTAAAAAGTTTGTTTCATAAACCAAACTCCACAATCTGGTTCTTGTGCATGATTGCATATATAAGTGAGAGGAACCACAACCTTGGCTTGTTACATCACCACATAGATAATTAAAAGAATGAAAAACGTAACTCTTTATTCCCTAGGGTAAGCATATTTTGTACTAAAATGTTTTTGAATATGGTTTCTTATCCGTGAGAGATCTTATACTTTTTATTTTACAATTAAGCTTAAGTAAATATGTGTCACAAGTATACATGCAAAAGGGTTTTTGTTATAATATTACTGCAGTCTTTTAAATAGCTGCAAAATTATGCTTGCAATATAATTTTGCTCTAACAGGCAATGGGGCTTATTTGATAACATGGTGCAAAGAGCCATGATGTGCTGTAACCCATAGCAACCTATCAGATAGTGTTAGTCTAGACTACACTATACTGCTAAAACCTTATATCTGCCATGGGTTATAGCACCTGATTGAACCATATTATTCAGTACGCACCGTTGTCTCTAGTTTATTGATAATGTTTACATCTGGAATTACAGTTGGTTCTACAGTTGGTTTTCTCTGTGGATATAACCAATTACATTCTTTCAAACAGAGGCCAGGGAAATTGTATCGGTTGGGTGGTCCCTCCAGTGGTGGCTTGGGAACTTAAAGTGGCCCTGGGAAAAAAATATTGAAGTGGCCTCATGTGGACAGGACCAAAACAACAGTGGGTGTGGTCAACACAAAAGTAGGATTTAGAACTGCTGGAATTTGGTTATAGTAACATTTAGGAAAACCTAGATGTAATGACTTAAGACACAATGGGGCATATTCAATTAGCTTTCGGATTCGCGGTAACGCGCGTTACCGCGAAAAGAGCGCGTTCTTGCGGGTATTATGGTACCGCATTAACGCGGATTTTCGTTCGCAACCCGTTGCGAACGAAAATCCACGTTATTGCGGTAACTTGTATTACGTTTCGTGGCTGTTCCGGCGCGTTACCGCGAATCCGAAAGCTAATTGAATATGCCCCAATGGGTCATTTCATCATCATCATCATCATCATTTATTTATATAGCGCCACTAAATTCCGCAGCGCTGTACAGAGAACTCATTCACATCAGTCCCTGCCCCATTGGAGCTTACAGTCTAAATTCCCTAATATATACACACACACTCACACAAAGACAGACAGAGAGGGAGACAGACAGAGACTAGGGTCAATTTTTTTTTTTTTTGATTGCAGCCAATTAACCTACCAGTATGTTTTTGGAGTGTGGGAGGAAACCGGAGCACCCGGAGGAAACCCACGCAAACACAGGGAGAACATACAAACTCCACACAGATTCTAAAGCAATGCAGGGCAAAAGCTGCCAGTCCTTTGTTATAAAATTACATGAATCCTTTTGCATTATATGGGACTGGTTTATGCCTCTGTGCTCCAACTTGTTTAGTTGCCTACTAACACATCCTTCCAATATTCCCTTCATAGAAACATATCATACTTTGTTTACTAAATTTAACTATTACGAAACATGTTGGCACAATCATATCTGATCAGTTTGTCAGAGCAGCATATGAGCACCTCATCGCACTGTTGCACCTTCCCCTGACGTCATGAGATGCAAACTACCAGTCAAATCTTTCTCTATTAATAATATATCAATATGTGTACTGTGTGTTTTAAAAAAAAATGCATAAAAAATAATCCTTATAATAAATGGCTGTCCAGGTGTGATCACCTCAAAGATGAAGTGCTTCAAGCATCTGCAAGAAAACACTTATTTTGTAACAATTGTGTATTAGCGCTAAATGTGCCCAGTGACTGCGGTTGGTTTGAATTAATAACAGTACAGGGAGGGTTGGCAGACAATGGCATAAGTGAAGAAGAGAGCTATTCCAAGGGTTTGCTGGTGATATAGTAAGTGCAAAGGAAGCAGGATTGCCAGTGTAATTGGGGCTCGCCATGTGTCCATCAAAGTGATCTGAGAATGGGACCAGTGTAAGGTAGAATACAGGCAATGGAATCAATGCAAGAACAACTAAAGTATCACCAGAGCTGGAATAAGGCTCTGAAGGGCCCCGGGCAGGGCCATCTTAACAACATTATGGGCCCCCAGGCTAAGCAGTGCACTGGGGCCCCTAGATATAGATTTAGATATAGATATATAGATGTATACAGATACAGATATATATATATAGATATATAGAGCTAGAAATAGATAGATGTACTTGCTCAGTGACGCTTGAAGGTTTTTTTTGCAGGTTTTTTTCTTTTGCAGGATTATTTATTCTCATTAAGAGCCGTGCCTAAAGGGCCCCCTTGCCCGTGGGGCCCCCGGGCAGCTGCCCATCGTGCCCAATGGAAAAGATGGCCCTGGCCCCGGGGCACTTAAGACAGAGTGGAGGTTTATAATTTTAGATACATTTTAGACAATTACAGAGGCAAATTCGGGACTGTCCCATCGGATTTAGGACAGTTGGCAGACTGTCCTGCTCTCTCCTACCTGTTCTTGTCATTTTCACTCCCTGTGGCTGCTGGTGTCTTCAGCTCAGTTGCTTCTTGTCTGGATCCGGAATGCTGGAGGCCCTATATGGAAAAAATAATGGGTACATGAAATTTAGAAATGCCAACAATCACAGCATTAAGTCAATAGCACCCGCAATTAATAATTAGGCCTCCCTCCAACCCCAACATTAAAATAATAGTACTCACATTTGATAAATAGTTCTATTTCCCTCCAACCTGCCCTGACATTAAATTAATAGCATACATATGTAATAAATAGACTCATTTTCCTCAAACTAACCCCAGCAAAAAATTTATAACATTTAAGTTTAACATTACCATTTTCCACAACCATCCCTGGCATTAAATAATTCTTATTCACATTTAATAAATAGCCCTCCTCCCCAAACTCAGCCCCACATTCAATTAATAGCCCCATACCACCCCAGCATTATATCAAAGGTCCCGTCACCCCATTCTAATTTAATAGGCCCCACTATTAAATTAAATTAAATAGCCCACCAATAAATTAAATATGCCCCATCATCACCACACAAATAAAATAACACCCATTAGCCCCCACCTAAACTCCACTATTAAATTAATAGTCTACCTCCCACCATTGCACTATTAAGACAGCCCCCCTCCCTTCCCTCATATCACACATTATATTAAGAACCCCCCCATGCCCTCACGCATTATAGCAACATACCCCCCTCCTCACACACAGCATAGCAGGCCCCCACTTTCAATCAATCACAAACACACAGCATAGCAGGCCCCCCACTTTTAATCAATCACACACCCACAGCATAGCAGCCCTCTCCCCCCTTTCAATCACACACACACACACACACACACACACACACACACACACACACACACACACACACACACACACACACACACACACACACACACACACACACACACACACACACCATAGCAGGCCTCCCATTTTCAATCACACACATACAGTATAGCTTGCCCCACCTTCTCTCACCCATACACAGTATAGCAGGCCCCCTCCTTCTCTCACACACACAGTTTAGCAGGGTCCAGGGGTAAATGCAGGATTTGTAGAAGGGGGTTTCCGCACCATGCCACCAGTGGGCGTGACAAGCATGCATGGGGGCGGGGCTATAATTTTAGACAGTGCTTGGCTGCTCTCCAACTCTTCCAATCCCCACAATATACATGGGCAATGCTGCATGCACTACTGTGAGTGCACGCAGAGCCGTGTGAAGCAGGGGCAGGGTCCAGTCACCTCAATTATACAGTGCCCCAGGCTTGGAGGAGGGTTTCCAGGCACTAGAAACCCCCCCTCGGTTTGCCTACGGGGTCCCCTTTCTCTCTCACACACACACAGCATAGCAGGTCCCCCACTTCAATCAATCACACACACACATCATAGCACCCTCACTTTCAATCACACACACACACAGCATAGCAGCTCCCCACTTTCAATCATACACACACATCATAGCAGCCCCCCACTTTCTTTCACCCACACACAGTATAGCAGGCCCCCTACTTTTAATCACACACATACTGTATAGCTTGCCCCCCCTTCTCTCTCGCACACACAGTATAGCAAGCCCCCCTTTCCCTCACACACAATATAGTACGGCCCCCCCTTGTCTCACACACAGAGTATAGCAGGCCCCCCTTCTCTCACACACACACACGCACACACACACACACACACACACACACACACACACACACACACACAGTAGCAGCCCGTCCCTCCTTCTCTCACACTTACCTGTGTCACATGGTACACGTTCCATGTGACATCTAGCATTGCAGGGATGGAGAGGGAGGGTGGGATGGATCTATAGATCCGCGGCCAGCCACCCACCCAGAACCACACTGACACCCCCCAATCCCCCTGCCGGCAACTTCCGCCCCCTATTTGGGCTAGAAATAATTTTTTAAACCCTCTAAAAAAAAACATCAGACGGCCTTTTGTGGCCACCAGCCTACCGGGAAAAGTCCCAGTAGGCTCTATGGCCAATTCGCCCCTTGGTCCCTCTATTATTTTATAAAATCTTGGCTGAATTTTTTAATTCCTGTTTCTTAAAAAAAAAGCAATGTTAAAGAGATTAAATATAAAATTGATAATGGAAGATATTCACTCAATGTGATGAATTAAAATAGGTAAATTAATATTAATTAACATAGCCAATTATATATCTCATATTTTCTAATAATTATTTGTAAAGATTATAGAAATTTTTTTGATGTAGTAGCTAGATTTCCTTAATTGGAGCTTGTAAGAACACAACCTTTGTTACATTAAACCCTGCCTCACAAATTAGCATTTCCACTTTGACTCATAGCATTCTGTAAATCTGCCAGTCCTGGCAAAGGCCTGACTATTTGTCACTATACAAAACCATTCACCTCCTCAGTTAGATAATGTTCTTCAAGTTGTCAGCTCCCATACAATCATGTCTTTAAATATATAGGCTAATTGAATCAGACAAAAAATATTGGCCATTCAGTGTTCACTGCATCTAGACAGAGAAAGTATACTTACTACAGTCTACGATTTCTAGGAATGAACGGGGCGGGGAAGGGGCGTACAGTAAGGAGCGTGCCATAATGCAAGCAGCCATGTCCGTGTTAAGCTTTGGGCATCTCAAAGCTGCTTGTTTTTCTGCCATATCTCTTGCTTCAGCCATATGTCTAGTCTAAGTCCTGAGTACTAGAGATGACATGCTACAATATGTGTTTGCAATCAGGAGCAACTGTAAAAATGTATTTTATGTTAAGTAGACATTAAGATCATCCTAATTAATGTATTTCATGGGAAAAAAGAAAATATAATGTAACACCCCCTTCTGTATTATGCGTTGTAAGGGTGTATATATATATATTGAATGATGCAGATGCTTCTCACCTCTGTAGTTGGTTTTCAATGCATCCACCCGAATCGCTGCTTTCTCTTCTGGGGGGTGTTCTAAAGATACACCACGGGGAGATTCGGGAAACCCCCTGCCCAGTATCAACACACTGTGACACACTGTGTGCTGCAAAAGCCAGCCAGGCACACTTATTGAAATGGAACCACTAAATGCAGCTTTGTGATTTTATAGAAAAATATAGTTTGGTATAATTTGAAATAATAATGCGAACAATACAATACAGTAATAAGACAGTGTGGATGAAAGTAGAGCACCACTTACTATGAACACCAAGTTAACACAATAACTCGCAATAAATCAATAATATTAACAGCATACAATATAAACATTAATTGTCATTGCCTTATACACTGGAAAAATATATCAGATGCTAACCTTACTGGCTCCTGATACTGGGAATATCTCAAGGGGTGAATGTATATATTTTTACTTATAGCTCTACAATGTACTGCCAAACACACACATCAGCAGTATTCAAACATGCCACACAAAATCACTTGTAGTAAGGTAGAGCTGTCACAGTATGCAAGCCCTCCTGTAGCAACAACTGTAAAATCCTCAACTTGTATCCTTTCTTATGTGTATCCTGAGAATTGTAGTTCCACAACTTTATTGTAACATCAAAGGGATCACCTTGTGGTATAAGCTCAAATTCTGATTAGACAAACACTTGGTGCACATTTACCTGCCCACCCCTTTACTGACTCTTCAGCCCTTGTGGCCAGATATAGTCCAAACCCCACTTGTATAATAACAGATAGGTAAAATAACCAGTAACTTATCTGCACCAGTGTGTGTCACAGGTCTGAACTTGATTATCTCCAAAATGGCTGACTTGTAAAATGTCCTTCTTCAGAGGTGCATGCAAACCTCCTCCTACAGCTTGAAACTGTGACTTCTCAGCAGGTTCTGTTCACCATTCCACTCTGCTCTGATATCTCTGCAGACTGTCTGTTCTCTCTGCTCAGACCCGCAATCCAGTGCCCTTCTGCCTAGGGTCACCTATCTGGACTGGTCACACAGCTCAGTCTCTCTCATGATGCTCCTCCCTCTGGTTTCTCAGTCTTCTTAGGCTCCACCCCCTTTTCACAGTAGCCTTGTGGGAGATATAGTTTCTCTTCCTGGACTGGTAAATAGCTATATTCATCTATTTTCTTACTGATGCAATTGTGATTAGTAGCCCCTTGGTGCTCAAGTTCAACTGCAGCATCCCCAGGGGTTACACGAACATTTATTTTGTTTGTTTTTAAATGTTTTTCCATTATATTATTAACAGGTAACATTCAATATTTTTTTTTTTCTGTGCATTCTTTTGTAAATATATATTCCACATAGGTATTGGATGTATCCAGCAGTGTCTTGTGTGGTAGAGTAGAGAAGACCTACACCTGAATTAATCAGCGCATATATCAGATCCATTCCATGTTGAATTCGGAAGTACGCAGAACCGATTTAAACAAGTGCACATTGCACTCAGTAAGAGTGTGCGTGCCTTGATGAATAAGGCCCTTAAAATGCAAGTGTGATCTATAGAAAATATAATGTAAAGAGCTTGTTGTGTATTCCAATGTACTTGTTGAGATTCAATTGTTATTTATTACAAAATATTCAGATTATTGTCCTGTTGTATTTAGTAAAATCTTGTACATTGCACTTTCGGGTTTGAGTACAGTGGTGCAGGCTGGCAGCTGTTTATCTCAGCTCTTATTCTAGAGAACTTGTATCCTGTGACTTTGCCTGGAGTTCAGTCTACTGCCCACTTCCTGTATGCAACCAAACCTCTGCAATCTGGGGATATATAAAACTGGCAGTCAATTGTACTAACTTCCGCTTCTCAGCTGTGATCCAGCATTGCTCTGACTTCTTACACTTTTTTATGGCCTCTAAAATCCTTGACTACCATCATGGCTCTCTAGAGGATCCAAAAGGTTGTTTGCAGAAAGGAAGCATATGAGGCAAGTGTAGGCAAGTCTCTCTAGAAGCTTGGAGGGGCATGTGAGCTGAGGGATGAGACAGTAATTTGAGAGAGTTTGGGTCAGAATTTTGTTTTCTCAGAATAGGAGCAATCACTGTGTGTTGTATAATGATGGGAAGATAACAGTAGACAGAGAGAGATTACATGTTTTAGTTATAGATGGAATGAGCACAGAAGACATGGATCTACTAATTTGTGAGGGTATAGGATCAAGAGGACAGGAGGTAGAGTAGGACAATAAGAAGAGAGTACATACTTCATCTTCATTTGTGTGAACAAATGAAGAGAGGGTGTCAGAGGGTGCAGGAAAGGAATTAAGCTGATTGCTTATCAAGGAAGATGAATCCATTTCTAGTCATATCTTACAAATCTTGTCCTTGAAGTAGGATTATAAGATCAGAGCCAATGAGTTGAGTGACAGACTGTCCGAATAAGGATATGGCAAGAAAGTGGCTAAAAGGGCATTGAGGGACGTGCAGATCAAAGAACACAATTAAATAATATATGCCAATAATCACAAGGAGAGTACTGGCAAAATTAGATTTGTCTGTGATTTCCGTCAAGAATGCAAATCACTTCAATCAATAATTCAGAAACACTGGCCAATACTCTTGTCAGATGTGACCCTGAGAAATAATTTAGAGGATAGAGTCAATTTCAGTTGGAGACGTACTCAAAATTTGAGAGATAGACTTGTGAAGAGCCACTTTGTGGAAAGAAGGACTGAGGAGAGAGTGAAGGGCTCTTATTGCTGTGGATGATGTAAAGCATGCCCATACATGCATAAAACCCATGAATTAATTGACAAACATGGCAAGAGACACCAAATAGAAGAGTTCATTATCGGTTACACTAAGGGTGTAATATATCTTCTGACCTGCCCGTGTGATAAGATCTAAATAGGGAAAACAGGTCGGACCCTGAAACGCCGCATTCTTGAGCATGAGGGGTGTATTTACAATGCTGTGTGGGACAAGGAATGTTTAAGACAATTGTCCCCAGTGGCTAAACACTTTTCAAAGGTACACAATGGAGATCCCCATGGTCTTGTAGCCTTTGGCATAGAACGTGTGAAGATAGGAGTGAGAGGAGGAGACAGTAATAAGATACTGCTCCAGAAAGAGAACAAATGGATATTTCTGATGGACCCCTTCATACCTTAAGATTTAATGAGAGCAACAGCTATATGTGTTTTCTGTGAGGAGGAGTCCATATTAAGACAAACCATTTAAGAGTCTATTAATAACTATTTATTTGGATTACTTTTACCCACTCTCTAGCAGCATACAACATAATAAACAGACAGTTGCAGTGCCTGTCCCCATATTTTATCTATGGGAATCTCACTCACTATGCAGAAACATAGACATGGATCACATAAGTAATTGGTCATGGTTCCTTGAATTTGTATTCTTGTCTCATTCATGATGAGGAGTATTTAATTACAGACGTAATGGCAGATACTAAGCCAGTATCAATAAAATCATATTTAACTAGGGGAAATGAGTACATTTGAGAGGTGTTTTTCAGTCTGATGCAGATGACTCAGTGCTAACTCTGCCAATTACTAATTGTTTCATAAATTGTCTGTAACTCACCCCCCCTTTTTCAAACCTATCTATGATGTAGGAATTACAACAGTTACAACATTTAAGGATGATTTTAAGGTATAATGTTTAGAAGCTTGTGCACATGTCTGTTAGTATGATCAATTAAAATATGGATTCTGCTTTCCCTCTTTGTATTTGGTAATTACAGTTTTAGGCAGAATGAAAGCAATCAAATTTCCACATAATCTTCACAGTGGGATGAGAGGATTATATTTTATTTATATGGGGATAACCCCAGTTACATTTATGACAGGCGATTGCTAAAGATGGATAATATTACTATTGGCTGAGAGATATGTCACTCAGTGATAGAGTGACTGCGATTGGCCTGTCTGGTGACGTACGGGAACCCCCATTTGAGTCAGAGGGATTCTATGACTCCATGAATAAGAGTGAGATCACATACTGGCGTAGATTAACATAAAACGTTTCTGAAAAAATCTCTTTTTCGGAACTTGTTAGATTGCGGTAGGGAGCAGTCACGATAATATTTTATGGTGACTGCTCCAAAAACGAAACAGAATGCAAAGCAGCAGATATCCACGATATCTGCTGCGATGCAACATTCATAAATTTGCGGAACACTCCAACTTGTGGTGGAATGACGGTAAGTATAGTTTACTTCAATAACACTGCTTAATAAATAGGCCCCTTAGAAAGGAATAGTTTATTGCTGGAACCAGTGATGTATGTGATCCGCTAATGTTGTAGTGCTTTGCTGGCAGATCTTTGACAATTCAACTCAGCAGGAAGACTTAGATTCTCTCCTTGCCGGCCTGACATATAGCACACCACCACTCGGAATCCCGCTATAGAGGTGACCTGGGCGCGACAGAGTGCTCATGATCAACAGTGAAGAGCATAGCGTAGCGGTGCATACTCATGCAAGTTTTTTCGTCTAGGGCCAGTGAGGAATGTGTTTCAACCATGCAATAGGGGTATGCGGGCAGAACTTTGACAATCTAATACAGCAGGGAGACGTAGGTTCTCTCCTTGCCGGCCTGACATATCTGACTACCTCTCTGAATCCCCCTATAGGGGTGGCCTGGACGAGATTTAGTGCTCACGATTACTAATAAGAGCCTAGCGTAGCAGTGTGTACTTTGGAGACATAGGATGTATACAATGCCTACCAAGTTTACATACAATGCACAATAAATTTTAAGACCTGTCCCAGTATTTTAACACTGGGGTGGAATAAAGGTCTGGCGTCTTTGATTCAGTATACATGATTCTATCAACTAGCATCCAATGGTATTATTTATTGATCAATAGGCTATTTGAGTGCTCATATAACACATCTCTCTATAAGAGGAATAGATAATCTATATTTATTTTCTGTTGAGCATACGCATGAACAGTCACTTTGGTACTAATTCAAATAGTCTGACAACGATTTAAGGTACTTTTCCAGTGAGGTTTATTTACGAACCGATATTTACTGATTTAGATACATCATTTTCTCACTGAGATCCTTTAGGTCATTCTCCCACCCACGGATATACATTTTAAGTCACATATACTATATGTACAGAGGCTTTCTGATACACCTATAACAAGGCAATGGTTTTGTGTTTGAATATCTAACCAAATTTTATTGATGGGTGGGTGACACTGAATGGAATGCAGCAGCTTGACATAAGTTTCTTTGAGACCTGTAAGACAATATATAAGACAAATTGGCACAGACAGATACACTGGATGACTGTGGATTTCATTTAAAGGTGTACTACCAACAACATTTGTCTGTCAAAGCCAAGAGCAGAAAAGCACATAGGCTAGCATTACTCATCCATCAGTCATATTGCAACACATAATCATACTTCATCCTCTAAAATAGAATCAGACCTGTGTACTCTGAATGTACAAAAACCTATGCAAATAGGTGGTGATCGGGGTACCATTTTTAATAGAGAGAGGCACAGACAACGTGAAAATAACCAATGTTTATATTGTGGAAGCATCAATCGTTTCCTCCAGGAGTGTACCCAGGTCCGGTGCAAAGTTTATCTGTGCCCTAGGCAAAGCTTCAGATGCCCGTCCTCCCCCCAATTCCTACTTCCTAGCTCCTCACACACTTGACATTTATAAAATAAAAATAGTAACTCTTACCTCCTCCTGGCTGGCAAGACTGCAGTCCAGATGCATTGATGTCTGATGCAGAATGTCGTCCAGGCTTCACTGCCGCCCAGGAGCAGATGCAGGATTTCTAGAGGGGAGGCTTCAAATGTTAGATTTCAGAACACAGCACAGAAAATGTGACATCACTCACCTATCACATACTGATATATTCCATGCTGCCCATTAGCTCTCCTTATGCATGCCACCCATTCCCATCAGCTTTTGTCACACATGCCACATCCATTACACCAGCTTTTCTCACATGGCACCCTGCCCACTATGTTTTAACTCATATGCACCCCTAGGCACCCTAGCCAGCTTTTAATAAATAAGCAGCTTAATGCCGCCTCCCCCCCAGTTTTCTCTAGCCCCTCTCCTCCTATTTTCTTTAGGACCCTCTCATCCTGTTTCCTCCACCCACCTCTCCCCCTATTTTCTCTAGTCCCCTCTCATCCTCTTTTCCCCAGTCCTTTTCCACATTTTCTGTAGTCTCCTCTCCCCCATAATTTCTATAGCTCCTTCTCAATGTTTCCTGTAACCCCTTCTGCCCCTCCTTCCTCTCCAGCTCCAACTCCATGTTTTCTGTAGTCCCCTCTTTCCCACCCCATTTTCTACAGCCCATTTCCCTACATTTTCTCTATGCTAATATGACTACTTTTTCTTCTTGACTCCTCTCCTCGTGACGTCACAATGCTGTGAGGACCATCAATATAAATACACTGTTTGACTCAGATTCTGCAGAAAACTTTGTGGATGGGGTCTATGCACAGCCACACCAGCTCCCTTTCATCAAAATGGAAGTTCCATTACCCCTGGAACCTTTCAACAAAACTCCCAGACAGACAGATTGATCTCCCAAATGTCACAGGGCTTTTCCAAATGTCACAGGGCTTTTGAAATGAGCTAGAGATGTCCTGAGATCGGGAATGTTCACAGGACTTTGAGTTCTCACCTGTGCTCATTCTGCTTGACTAGATGGTTTTCAACTTTGGGTCTTCAATTTCCTCAGAGATGCCTATCTCCTTGGTCTGGCTAATTTCAACAGATTATTGACCCTTGCAGTTCAGACTCATGTCATCTAGCAAAGCACACGTTGATATTGCATTACAAGGTTACATACAATATACATTGTCATACATGAATTCAACAGAAAATAACAATCAGTCATTAGATATACTACATAATCGTCACAAATCTGTTATCCATAAAACTGTAATTTCTAGAGATGCTCAGGCTCGGTTCCTCGGAAACCGAACACATCTGAACTTAGGGGATCCAACTACCAAGCCGAGTCAGCTCGGTACTTTCACGCTTTTTCGGATTCCAAAACGAGGCAAAACATCATTGTGACGTCATCGGATCTCGGGTCTTGCGAGGTTTTGGAATCTATAAATACTGCCCTCCACGGTGATCTAGCGCCATTCGAGAGAGGAATACAGAAGGGGTAGCATAGAGTGTAGAGCAGTTGGGCAGGCAAAGTTAGAGAGTTGAAAGAGGAGGGTGGTAGCAGTGTTAAAGAAAGTAATCAGTGACATTTAGGAGAGCTCCATAGCTCCAGTGTTAAATCTCATTGCAGAAAAATACAAATACTATTGCTGCTGTCAGGGTTGGTGTAATTCTGCAGTCCAATTCTACTGTGTTATATAGGTAACACACAGATAGGAGAGCTCCTGTGTTAAATCTCATTGCAGAAAAATACAAATACTATTGCTGCTGTCAGGGTTGGTGTAATTCTGCAGTCCAATTCTACTGTGTTATATAGGTAACACACAGATAGGAGAGCTCCTGTGTTAAATCTCATTGCAGAAAAACACAAATAATAGTGCTTACGGGGTTGATGTAGTTCTGCAGTCCAATTCTACTGTGTTATATAGGTAACACACATAAAGGAGAGCTGCATTGGTAATTCTCATTGTATAAAAATAAAAAAATTAGTGCTGTCAGGGTTAGTGTAATTCTGCAGTAAAATTCTACAGTGTTATATAGGTAACACAAAAAGGAGAGCTGTGTTGCTAATTGTCATTGCTGAAATACAAATACTAGTCCTTGCAGGCTTTTCTTCTGAATTTGCAGCAAAAAGTGTACAGTGTTATCCAAATAGATTCACAGCAGTACACAGAAGCTGCTGCCACCAGTCCTGATGATAGTAATCCCTGTACGTCATCTGGTAAAGCCTATGAATAAGTACATAGGCTTTTTAAGTCAGGAAAACAAACATCTAAAAAAACACCTTTTACCGTGGTAAAGAAAAGAAGAGCTGTAATCCAGGCAAAGTTATCTGCCGGAAAAAAAATTGCCAACATACCATTCTACACACGCAGTGGCAAAGAAAGAATGAGGCCTTCGCCTTTCTCTCTGAGTGCAAGATCTAAAACTGTTACTAAGGCATCTTCTTGTAAGCTCACTCGTGACCAAGCAAGACCAAGTAATTCGGACTCCAAAAGTGGTGCCCAAATACTTTTACGTGTAAAAGCCGAGCTGGAAGAAAACACTAAGGCATTAGAGCAAAATGTATGTTCAGATTCAGAAATGACACCAATCCCTGCAGAGAGTCCATCCACGAGTGCTATGTGTAATTGTGACCATTCTGATAGTGTACCCATAAAGAAGGCCCCTTTCAGCATTTCTGCTGATGTGTGCCTGAACAGCCCGAGTGTAGCCGGTGATGCACCAATTGAGGATGCCACTTTGGAATTGGAAGAGGATGAGGGGGAGATTTGTGTAGCCGACGAGGGCGCTAATGAGGATGTTGATGAGGCTGATGTTGTTTGTGTAAGTCCTGCACCAGTGGAAGCAGTTCTGGCACGTGACAAGAAGAAGGCCATTGTCATGCCTGGACATAAGACCAAAAAATCCACTTGTTATGTGTGTAATTATTTTTACCCAAATCCTGACAACAGTTGTCTAGCCATTTGTAGCGTTTGTAAAGCCACAGTAATATAAGCATGGATGTTTAAATGGGCGTGTATATGTATTCCCTTCCACTGTTTCATCAAGTGTTTGTAATCTGCACTTCACATCAAAGGTACCTAACTATATTATAATCTTGTGGGAATTGGGGCTGATTCGAAGCTCACTGACAAACTGGCTTTTTGATGGGAATTACAATGGCTCTTTTAGGGCATTGTCTGGCACCCTGAATTGGTGTGTATCTGATAAAAGCACGCATCCCGGGGGGGGGGCAGGACTCATTGCCATGTATTAGCTGTAGAATTACCTCACATATCCAAGAAACAGGTGGAGCGATTAAATGAGCCATAACTGGTTTTATGATCCAAGGACAATTCAATCTTGCTTTTCTTTTCAGCCGCTGCTATGTGTCAATGTGTCCTAGATATGGTAGGAACTGCTATGTGTTTGAGTCATTGCTCTGTCGCTTAACATCCAGCCAGATCGCTGCAGTATTTGTCCAAAAGTGTATGAAAATAATATTGTGTCCTGTAAGGTGGTCAAAATTGACTGCAAATGACTTTAAATTAGTGTTATTGAGGTTAGTCATAATGTAGAATCAAAAAAAGAGGAAAATTATGTGATTTTAGCATATTTTGGCAATTTTTAAAAAAAAAAAAAAAAAAAAAAAATGCAGATCCAAAACCAAAACCAAAACCAAAACACACAAGCGTGGTTTTGCCAAAACCAAAACACAAAGCTAATCAAGATCCAAAACCAAAACCTCTTCACGGGGGTCAGTGAGCACCTCTAGTAATTTCTATAAATTTTCAATAATAGATTCCATGTCTGTATATATTGGTTGTCCAGTTGTAGACTATACATATAATGAGAACGTGAAAGGCAAAGCTGAATCTTCCCTCTGAAAATCCTGCCCTAACCCTGGCCTGATATGTAGTACGTGGGTTGATTTCCGTTGCTTGAATTCCACATTGAGTTTGCTCAGGAGAGTCACAGTTGTTTATTTTATTACATCGGTGGTGTGCAACAGTTGACTCTCGGGCTCTTCCAGACTTCTATATCCGCGGGTGAAGTTGTGTGCAGTGAAGGGCTCGTCAGAGGAACCGTCAGCTCAGTGTATCATGTGACCGCAGGAAGAATTGGGAGTGCAGACTGTGCAGATTAGAGAAGAGCACAAGATCCTCCCCAAGAATGGCCTGAATCCTGACTGACTAGGTAAGTGCACTTCATGGTGTGGTAGTAAATAATGGTTAATGAGGGACCATTAGTTAATTAGTAGTTATTAATTAGTAGGGGAGAGCCTGTTGAAGGGGGCTCTGATTGACATTTGAGGAGTTTTGAAGTGCATGTGTGATCTTGGGGTATGAGTGTCAAGTGGGGACATGTGCAGGTCTGAGTGGCATGTACGGGTCTGAGTGACATAGGGGGCGTAAGTGACATGTACGCATCTGAGGGCATTTGGGGGTTTGGGTGATATGCAGCGCCATTTTGTATCATATGCGGGTTTGACGGCATAGGACAAGCACTAGTACTGAACCACAGCACAAACACTAGGTGTTAAATGTATTAAGTACCAATTTCTGCAAGTCACGGGAAATTGGTGATTTGCAGGGGAAATTTAAAATGGCGATGGTTTGTAAAGGCAAGTTTGCCTTTAAAATCCATCGCCGCTTTAAATTTCCCTTGCAAAGTCACCGATTTCGTGTGTCTTGCAGAAAACTTAATACACTTACCCCCTAGGACTGTTTCACAGCACGAACACTAGGACTGGTCCACAGCTCAAGCACTTGGAGAGGTGCATTGTGCAGGACAAGAGCAGAGGAGCACTCTCCAGGTATGTCAGAGATGCATTGACATTTATATTTTTGAACTCTGTATTAAAAATTTCTGCATTCCATTAAAAATATATTGTGCCTTGATTAAAGGAGCAGGGCACATGTTACAGTGTGGTGTCTTTTTTAAACTTTATGTGTTTTTAAAAAAAATGTATTACGAATAAGAGTATTGTGGGCCCTTTTGAAGGTTAGATGATCGCACGTGTGGACCTTAAATTTTATCAGGTTGCCCATCACTATGTTACATAGTGTTCCTAAAAAATATACAAATGAAGACATACTGCTTAAACAGATAGGACCTCCTTTAGAGTCGGACACAAAATCCGTTTTAGACACATCCAACAAAAAACACTACCTCGTATGTGCAGAAAGCACCAATTACCACTTGCGACAGCTTGCGACTCACTATGAGAGAATTGACCCTAGTCTGTCTGTCTCTGTCTGTGTGTGTGTATGTTAGGGAATTTAGACTGTAAGCTCCACTAGGGCAGGGACTGATGTGAATGAGTTCTCTGTACAGCGCTGTGGAGTTAGTGGCACTATATAAATAAATGCTGATGATGATGATGAGAGAATGGGAGGAACACGGAATTGTGAAGGCGTGACCATATAAATTCATCCTAGTTGCAGTGATGCGCAGACACAACACACGTCAAAACAGGGTTAAAGCTGTGCGGCAGCAATTAGGTGGTGCAAGCGTTGGCTAGCTGCAGGAACTGCTTGCAGCTTAGTAGGGTATTAAGAGTGGGACGCAACTGGGGCTGCTTGCCACTCGTAATACCCTACCAAGCTGCGGCACACTCCCACTCCTACACTTCTTAAACGGACTTTGCGTCCGACTCTAAATGAGGTCCATAATCTTTACTTGAGTTTACATACAAATGGTGTATTGTGCTTTCATATAATGTTATGTATGATTGCTGGCTTAACCCATTATAGATTTCAAAGCATTACTGGGTTTTGTTATCAGATAGCAATACATATGGGGCTAAGCTTCAATTATGATATTTACGGCCAAATACTTTATTATAGTCACACACATCATTGCATTAATTGTAATTATTTAAATATATAATATATATTTTTGCTAATAATATTGCCCAAATAAGTACTTGATCTGTCCTAAATCCCCAAAAACTGTATCCTAAGGCGAGTGGTAGAACTGCAAAATTACAATCCTGAGCCAAGGATTTAAAGGGATGATTGTGGATAAGAATATTACTGTGACTTTTTCTCCTTCTATCTTTATCACTGCTCAAGTGAACATCTTTGCTGTATGATCTGGTATTTGGGGAATTTAAAGCATGAAAGACAATAAGCATGTTTAAATATTCAATTCATTTTAGCAATGTTCAAAATCCATATTAACTGCCTGTAAACACAAAAGAATATTAGAAATATAATGACTAGTATATGAACCATTACAAGTGTTGGAAGTAAATAGTGTTTGTGTTAAACTGTATAGTTTTCTGAACTTCCATTTTACATTTCAAACAGACGTTGCACTGATTAGTCTAAACCCAAATAAATCCATAATTCCTGGGCATTTCTAGTTTTAATGCAATTCATTAAAACTAGAAATGAAAATGAGAAGAGATTACTGATTATTGGGAGACTACCTATACTTATTACATAAACTGCTGAGGGATTTATGTATAAAAAGTCTGCAACTTTTTTTGTGTTGTTTTCTTTTTCTAAGTCACATAATGCACAATGAAAATCATCCTGACCTTTACAGGTTTATCAAACGGAGGCATCATAGTGTTGGTCTGTTGACATAGGGGCACATCGGATTTTAAATGGAAGCTCACGGAAATTTACTTTATTAATGCTGTAGTGTATACCTGGAACCAGGTGATGGCGACACAAGTTAAATAAGAGACCCAAAAACTTTATCTTAAACAGGAATTACTTTATTCAGCAATTCTTCTTCTTTATAGAAACTCATAGGCAGCATCTTCCAATCAACAACCAAATCAGCAAGCAACCCTTTGCAGTCAGCAGCCAATCAGCCATCAGCCAGGCAATCTTCTGCAGTCAGCAGCCAATCAGCTAAGCAATCATTTTCCAGTCAGCAGATAATCAGTCTCTAAATGTCTCTTACTAGTACTATTGTCAGAAGCCTGAAAACAAAACTGATTGTTTCTGCCCCCTAGGCCTAATTGTCAGTGCCTCCCACCACAAAGTCCTACCTTCTGGCTACTGTTAGGAACCCCAGCAGCCAATACCACAAAACCCGGAGTCTGCTCCGAAAGTCTGGTGTTCACTATTGCCCCTAGTGGTGGGGACAGACTTAGCTGCAGACGAACGGAGGGTCGTGTGATGGGTACCGGCTGCGGAGAACTCGGGAATGAGGAGTAATAGCGGACAGCGAATCCAGTAAACTAGCCGAGGTCAGGGGTCACTTGCACAGAAGAATAGTCAGAACACTCCAAAGGGTCAGGGTCACGAGCATGTCAGCAGAATCCGAAGTACAGGCCAAAAGATCAGGGACACAGGCAAGAAGGCGAAATCCGGTAAACAGGCAATGGTCAAAACAGCAATCAGCAGAAACAGAGAATAGGTCAGCAAGTGTACTACACAGACGCTATAACCGGCAGGGAGGCTAAGCAGCTAAGGCCAATCAGAGCCTAGCTCTGACACAATCACCGCCAATCATTTCTGCCTAATTAATCACTATTAGCCACGCAGCGCCGAACAAAAGCTTCGGAAATGGCGTCCCGGTCGTCAAGGTGATTGCCGGGATGCAGAACAGAGGAGGAAGTGAGTCGCGGTGGCTGTAAGTACTGCCGCGGCTTGTGACAGCTACATTATAATAAGTTCCACTTTGCAGAAAATTAAAAATAGGGGGGGGGGGAATGTATAAAAAAATATATTTAAAAAATGGAAAATAATAATTTTCCTCATTAGGTCAAAACATCATTTTTTGTCCTGACCCCATTTATCAACATGCTTAGTGCTTAGATGATGATAGCGATAGGAGGACAGTGGTGGTAATTGTATGGGGAAGCTTTGCCGGTGACCACTGGCAAAAACTATTGCCACCAATTCTCGGTGATAGTTTTCACCAGCCTGCGGCTTTGTTAAATAGGGAGAAGGCCTAGGGCTTTTTGCCCCATAATAAATAGAAACCTTATTGTATAATTGAATAAGGGGCCTAGACAAAGCAAAATATCAGTCTTTGGTACTGAGGGATTTTAACTCTGCCAGCGGCAGAACAAAGCTTGGGATGCTCCCAGTGCAGGGATATTATTTGGCCAGATCAAAATGTCCATTAAAGTTTACAGAGAATCTGCTCATTAATCTGATGCCAACTTGGGCCACAATAAAATGTTTGATGTAAGGAAAACACGGGAAAATACTTTAATACCCTATTTCATCTTACAACAATCAACTGAATATACCTATATATTGTACATGTGCTCAGAGTGCAAAGGGTTTGATTGAGGTATATAAAATACATTTTTGTTTTACGGCTCCACAAACCAAAGTCCTACAAAGCTGTTTAGCCTCACTCCACCCATGCTGCAGGGATATCTTAGAAAGTTAGTTTGTTGCGTTGTTTATTTTGTTGGGCCTGATTCATTAAGGAAAGTTAAGCAACAGTAAGTAAGGCATAACCATGTTGCATTGGAGGGGGAAATACATTTAAAATGTGATGGCAGATTTCTATTTAGGGTAGGACATGTCCTGAATCAAGTTTAAATTTCAGTGTACAAATAAGCTATCGAGTATTTGTGTGCCACATGAAAAAACAGTCAGTATTTTCCTTATGTGCAAAATAATAAACTAATTTTCACCCCTTGCATTGCAACCTGGTTTTAGCGAGAAAACGTACTCAATTTTTTGCTTAACTTTCCTTAATGAATCAGGCCTGTAGTATTTGGTCATAAGCCAAAAAGAAAAAGCCGCGCTGAATAGTGATATATAGGTGTGGCCTTAACTTGAAAAATCAAAGGAAACCATGGCAGGATACATAAAACCAGAGATAATAGTATATAAATTTTTTTTTAATGTCTCAACAAATATAATACATAGGCCTCATAAATTGGTAATTAAAACCAAACATTTAAAAAACACTGGGACTAAAAGCCATATAAATGGAATCCCAAATAATGTCTATAAACTGACTAAATTGATGAGTATGTCCATGTAACTCTAGTAAATATATGGTAGTTCATATAAAGATTTAATCACAATAAAATCCCTCCAACATATCCAGCAAATTGGCCCATAAGTTGAAAGATATAAAGCATTCAAAGTAATGCTGGTATATTAATGGTGTTCCATGTCCACATCCTGATGGAATGTCACTGGCAAAGGACTTGCATAGGAAATAAATTATAAAACTCACTTAATTGTCTCAGTGGTTCTAATGCTGCAGCTCCCTGTGTACGAGTTAGTTCGGGTGCTCTGTACACAACCGTCAGAGAACATTACCCAGAAGTACAGCAGTATGTTTCCTCGCCATCAGTGACACTAGTGATAGAAAAAGGTGAGTAGGTCTTCACATGCAAAAAACTGTAGAGTGATTTCAGCATTAATAGCAAGTTCCAATTAGATCAATTAGGGCACATAAATCCTGGAGGGAAAAAACTGGTACTTGTATAAATATAAGATGAGGCCAATATCACAACTGAAACAGCAGTCCCAGTCTAAGATACCTGACGTGTTTCATCTGTTGAACCCAGACTTTATCAAAGATAGAATGAGGTTCACTGTTATGACCTCCTTTATATAGAGCTCTCTCTCAAACAGGTGTTGCTTAATTAAACATCTCTCTCGTGATATCTTCTCTTTTTCATCACATCAACTTACTCATTTTCTCCATGCAATTCAAGAAACTTATAAAAAAACATATAACAATACATAATAACAAATAAATAATTAATTAATCTCAACATTTTGCAATCATCGTGAATAAAGCCTTATTCTATATTATCAATTAATGTTAAGAAACTATAGGTTAAAAACTCCACTCGAGACTCTGTTCCCTACCAAATAGACAAATGGATAATTACATTACAAAATAAACAATAATGAATGTGTGTTGAAATAACTATCCCTTAATAATAAACGGAGGGACAAAAACTATGATAAATAATTACCAATGTCTCTCCTCACTATAGGTACCAACCATTAAATTCAATGGTTTCATTGAGACCCTCTGGAAACATTGTCTGAAGTTTAAAAATCCAATTGACTTCTCCCCGACAAAGATTTCGAAATATATCTTCCCCCCTAATTGTGACATCAAATTTCTCAATTCTCTGTAATTTAATACCAGTTGGATCACCTTTGTGTGTTTCCATAAAGTCTCTTGATACTCCATGAGTAAATAATCCCTTCTTAATATTTAACCTGTGTTCCCTGAAGCAAATCTTTAGGGGGCTGGTGGTTCTACCAACGTATTGAATGCCGCACGGGAACTTCAATACATACACAACAAATACAGATCCACAATTGATAAACTGGGAAATATTATGTTCTAAACCATTCACAGTTCACTTCACACTTTTTACTCCACATTCAATGTATTTGCATGTCAAACAGGTGTTGCATATAAAACACCTGCTTAGGGGGAATCCATGTAATCATTTCTGTCTTTCTAGTATGTGGTTTCAAAAAACTAGGAGCCGACAAATTTTTAAGATTACAATTTTTCTTAAATACTATCTTAGGTTTCGCATCCAAAACATTCCTCAAGATACCATCCTCTTGTAAAAACTTATAATTATCATTAATAATTTTCTTCACCCTATGTGATTTATTATTAAACTTAGAAATGACTGGCGGAAGAGTCTCATTCTGCAGAACCAAATCTCTATTCCTACTAGATCTAACCTTTGGAACCAATAAATCATTCCTATCAACTTCTATCACAGATTTCTTTGCCTCTTCAATCAACTTTTGTGGATACCCTCTTTCTCAAAAATTATTTTGCATAATATAAGCTTGAATTAAAAAAATCTTCAACCCTAGTACAGTTTCTACAAATTCTATTCATTTGCCTTTTTGGAATATTAGTGATCCAAGGACGAAAATGACAACTAGTGTAATGAAGATATGAGTTGGAATCAACAGGTTTATTGAAATTAGTGGAAATAATCCTGTCTTCCATCACCGAAAAGGTCACATCTAAAAAGTTGATCCTAAACTCACTGTAATGGTGGGTAAACCTTAAATTATGCGGATTTGAGTTTAAATAAGTAATAAATTGTAGTGCCAAATGATAACCTACCTCCAAAATAATAAACAAATCATCAATGTAACAGCCATAGAACACCAGGTTTGCCCCATATGCCCCCCCCACAGGTACCGCTCTTCGAACGCCCCCATGTAGAGGTTAGCATAACTGGAGGCGAACCTAGTGCCCATGGCAATTCCCATTACCTGTAAATATATTTAGAATCAAACAAAAAATAATTGTGTGTGCGAATAACTTCAATTGCCTTAAGCAAAAAATTACAATGGTTAGTAGTGAGATCTTGATCCTTTCCCAATACCTCTTTAACGACTTTTAACCCACCATTATGGGGGATATGGGTTTAAAGTGCTTGTACATCAAGTGTAATAAATGCAAAACCTGGACACCAAATGACATCTTTTAACAAATTGAGGTTATGCATCATACCCCTAATATGAGATCTCTGAATATTAACATATTTGTGAAAGTGATAATCAACATAAAAGGAAAAATTAGACGATAATGACCCCACACATGATATAATAGGTCTCCCTGGTGGTTGTAACAAAGACTTATGAATTTTGGGTAGATAATAAAAAATAGAAGTGACAGGGTGTATTGAATACAGAAACCAGAATTCATCCTTGCCTACTTCATGGCTTTTAGAAACACCCCTGTAGGAGCAAGATGCACCTAGTTTTGCAGGCTGATGGATGATACAGAAAATGCGAATGGGTGAAATCAGTAAAAAACATTATATCAAAATCTAGCCTACTATCACTTTTGAATACCCCTTTATGCATTTAAACGTTTCCATTTACCTCCTAAAGTACAGCTTGATTTAGGCTCCTACATGTCTTAAATGAATCACAGGAGGACATCAGGACTATTTTTTACATGTCAATTTGTGTGCTTGATAATTTTTATTACATAGATTAAGTGCTCTTAGAAATATGGTTTTGCTGTCGCAGTGCTGGATGGTGCAAAGTGCATGCCGTTACAGAGAAGATCAGATTTCCTGGAGGTGGCAGAGATCAACACCTTCTACATTGAGAAAAAGGGCACAAATCCTCCTGTAAAGCATTAAAGTCCTGGAAATATGACCTTTCCAGCCCTGAATTTCATTTTAATAATCCAGTCCCACAAAATAAAAGCTCTCTTTTCCACTTCACTGCACAAGCAGGTCTGAATATTTGCCTAGCTCACTCTTGGGAATACACTTAACTCGTCCAATTCCGTTCATTGTGTTATGATTCCTAGTGAATTCAGGACGCAGTAACAAAAGTAGAAAACCAAGTGTCTTTATTTAGGCAAAATATGTGGTCAAGGATTCGCTTCATGGAATATGCTGATTTCAGGTAATAGAATTAACAGGTATATTGCAATACACAAATATGAGCAGGTGTGATGAATGGCAAGAATAATCCACAGAAGCAACAAGTTCCAAGAAATGATTCAAATGGCAAATACAGTTCAAAATACAAGAACAAGTAGATTAAATTACCCAATTTCCAGGAGGCACGAGGCACCAGTTTAGGGAGGCCAGGATTCCAGTTAGTCAGAGGCACAAGGCAGCTAGTCCTGCTTCCCCCCATCTCTCTCTCTACATGTTTCTTTCTTACACGCGCTTGTAAACAGACATTTATCTTTATTCCCACTTAAACACCTCCTCTTTGCACAAATCCTATTTAAACACACATAAACATTTGCTTGCTTAAACACATTTCTATTTACACATTTAAATACACAAACATGCTTGCAATCTTTCTTTCTGTGTCTCTCATTTAAAACACATACCCTTCCTATTTAAACACACACAAACATGAACTTGCTTAAAACACACTCTTTCTCTTTCTCTTGTTACATCTAAACACAGTCTACATAAAAGAGCAATACTGACCATACACTCATATACTCTTTCTGTCTTACAGCATATACACTAGCATATGTACATATATATATATATATATATATATATATATATACATACATATATATCTATATCTATCTATCTATCTATCTATATATATCATACTTGCCAACTCTCCCGGGAAGTCCGGGAGACTCCCGAAATTCGAGTCAGTCTCCCGGGCTCCTGGGGGAGATGGCATTTCTCCCGCATTTCACAGAGAATCGCGTCATTTGACGCGATTCTCGGTGAATCACGCCATTTTGGAGGGCGGGAGGGCGCGGGACGAGGCCAATCGCGTCATTTTGGCCCCGCCCCCCCGCGACGCAAATTGCGGGGGGCGGGGCCAAAATGACGCGTTGGCCTCGTCCCGCCCCCTCCCGCCCTCCAGTCTCGCCCCCTCCCGCCCTCCAGTCTCGCCCCCTCTCCCGGAAACAAGTTTCCAGGAGTTGGCAACTATGATATATATATATATATATATATATATATATATATAGATATATATATATGTATAGATATATATATGTATATACACACGCACACAAAGGGAGCCCTGTACTTAAATATACATATAAGGTTTGCTAAAGTGTAGGTTAATAATAATAACAACAACAACAACAACAGAATAGGATATTATATACCAAATTCTGAAATAACATCATGCCTGTTGAATCTATAATGTATTATCTGCATTTATGTATTGTATGCTTGATTATCTGTAAATTAATAGACTTGTACCTCTCCGCCTGCTTTGTATGTTTAGATAACTGGAATGAATAGGATGCATGGATGTTTATATAGATAATGCAGTATAGTGAGGTAAATGATAGATTGGTATTTATTTAGTGATTAACACATAATGGTAAGCTATCTGACGTGGTGGTCAATAGATGTGTAATACTTAGGCGGTATATATATCGCCTTGTCAAACACAGGGCTCGCGTAAGTCGCTCTTACATATTTCTAGTTGGGATGCATAAGCATAACAACTGGGATATCTTGTTTATGGTTGGCATGGTACAAGGCGAAAGCTCAAAAGGTTGTGTAAAATAATGCCTCTAAAGTACATCTGAGATGACTAAAATAGCGAAAAAGACACAAATTGCATTATATCCCAATAATTAATGAGATTAGTTATTAATAAAATCAAAGGCATTGTATCATTATTATGGCAGAACACAGGATCCTATAACAGTAAGGCCTGAGCAGATGTTTGGAATTGGCTGAATCCTGCCGCTATTTTACTGCCACCAATGGCCGTGATGGAAATGGGATGGTCAAGAGGAACTGTGGACAAGGAGAATTTGGAGACTACAGTGGCTGAGATAAAGTTCACTGCAGCGCCAGCATCAATGAAGCCCGGAAAGGAAAATTGACCTGTGGAATGCTGAAAAAACACCTTAATGATAAAATTGGATTTGGATGGAAAGCCAGAAGTGGAATCTAGCACAACCACCCCAGAACAGGTTAGGCCTTGCCATTTCTCGGGTGTTTAGGACAATTCCCTAAGATTTCACAACCCATGATTTTGCCACATGCCAAATTAATTATACTCCACCCACCCAACCCACCTTCACCTATACTGCCCAGTCCACCCTTAATTTTTTCTCTCAAGTAACTGAAGTTGAAGTCTCTACACTCATCTCATCATCCCATCTTACAACCTGTCCCCTTGACCCTATTCCCTCTCAACTTCTCTGCTCCCTCTCTTTCACAGAATGCCCACCTCTAACTCACCTCTTCCACCTGTCTCTCCACTGGCACATATCCATCCTCCTTTAAGCATGCGTTCATGACACCAATTCTAAAGAAACCATCTCTCGTTCCAGCCTCTCTTTCTAGCTACTACCCTATTTCTCTCCTCCCCTTTGCCTCCAAACTACTTGAGCGATTAGTGTACAATCGTCTGTCTCACTTTCTCTCCTCTCACTCCAATCTCTACTCTTTGCAATCAGGCTTCCGTCCCCAACATTCCACTGAAACTGCTCTCACAAAAGTGATTGATGATCTACTTACTGCAAAGTCTAAGGGTCATATCCCTATACTCATCTCCCTGGACATTTCCTGATGATACTATTCACACTAACGCACCCTCACAGGTTGCAGCCCTCAAAATGGACCTCTGACTTGATAGGGCATGTAGCAGTGGGAGTCGCAATCATAGTTATCATTCTGAGTCTGGTACACAAACAGGCAAAGCGGAACAGAGGAACTCCAATAACGTAGTTGATGGTCCTTGTTCAGATACCAGAGAGAAGACACTTGCCAAGGGAATACCAAAAGACATAGTAAGAACACAACCCGTGATCATGCAGAGGGAATTAGCCAAGTTACAGTAGGTTAGGATAGAAGCACTAGTCGTCAGACACCAAGGAGTAAATCCTGTTGCTTTTCAACTGGTTTAGTGTTCAAAGCTAGTTTAAATAAGAAGCAAAAAAAACAGCCTGCGTAAGTGGTCAGGGGCAGAAGAGAGTAGCAGATTCCAAGTCACAGTCCGGTCACAGGAGAGACAAGAGAGACACACACTAAGCACAGTTTTAGCATACTGGTTCAGAACAATCTGTTACTAGCACAGGTGTACAAGAGAGAAAGCCAAATAAAGCCTCAAGAACCAATGAATTCTGAAAGACAAGCTTTCTGATGACATGATCCACCTAAGGAATGTGCATTTTCACCTAAGAATCAGCACCACCTGTGAATAAACTCTTAGCAACCAGTAGTACAAACTGGAGGAAAGGTGACCCCTGGCTGGAAGACGCCAGCCATCATTACTATGCAATGGCCAAAATACAGTAGTACCCACATCTGATCATGACACTAATACATTTATAGTAATCTATACAATATAGACATTACTGTATAAACAATCAAAATTAAGTTGATTTATTCAATGATCACAGCAATTCAAATTAGGACATTAGATACTTTTTTTAATGGCGTAATCACTGTCTTAGCAAACTAACTCTTTAGTATTAAAGATGTACGGCCTGAGTCATTAAGGCGCGCATACTGAGTGCATCATGCAGTTGTTCGCAATGGCTCATAAATCGGCTCTGCATACTCCTGGTGTCAGCAAGGTGCGGATCATAAGATACGTGTGGTGTTGACTATGGGTGTAGGTTCACTCTGCTCTACTAGACCAGACACTGCAGGGTACATACAATTCGTATGTGGAACATGAAATCTTAAAAGAACGCACAGAAAAAAAATATTAATCAATTAATGATACCTGTCAATAATATAGTCATTTATGATTAGAAATGGAAACTGTATAGGAAAAACATTTATTAGGCTGTCCTTAATGTCTACTCTACATAAAATACATTTTTACTGTTGCTTCTGATTGTAGACACAAGTTATAGCATGCATACGCTACTGACCCAGGACTTAGACTAGACCTTTAGCTGGTGCAAGAGATATGGCAGAAAAACAAGAAACTTTCACAAACGCAGAGCTTCATTTTGACGTGGCTGCATTCGCTTCAGTTTGGTACGCCCACAATGTGCATTGAGTACGGGCACACACCCATTCCCCGCCCCGTTCACTCCCCGAAATCGCAGGCCGTCGTAACTGTCATTTGCATTGGCATACCCAGCGGACTTGCTTTCGTTGACGCCCGAGTGTCCCCGTTCTGGGCATGCGCAGAAGGGAATACGCACAAGAAACAGAGATATGTCCCTTAGTGACTCAGGCCCATAGTACTCTTATTTTCCCCTAACTGTCCTTCACAGTATGCATTCAGAACCATAGATGTGTAAGTAGTTCACAATTAAGTTCTGAGTATCACTATTCTGTTTGATTACTAAATGAACTGGAGTTTGATGATATGGACCCACATTTCTGAGTCCAGTCTCTATATATGTGGTGCAATTTTTCTCCTTTGTGTAGACAATCAATTGATTCATGCCCGCTCAGAACCCTTGGGCTGTCACTTACCATACAACCTGTATCTATTAATTACAGCAGGTATGGGAGCATGCAACCGCCTCTGCTTTCAAAGTCATCTCAGAGCAATATGTATATTGTAGTAACATAGAAAGCAAGTGAGCTGGAAGTGGTTAATCTGTATGATCTGATACATTCCCATTCAACTAAGAGGAGATCTGCAAAACATGCGCTGTTGGTGAGGCCTGTGGACAATTTTTAAGCTTCATTGTTCTATGTGATGTCACAAAGACCAAACAGGCAAAAGAATTAAAAAGTCACAGGAAGCCCAGATGCTCCGCAAGGTTTCTTGAGAGGGTTTACAAATGCTTCATAATGGAACAAAGCAAAAAAAACAAAAATGTGCAGCAATAATAATAGGCATAGATATGTCAATGTATATACATTTAATAATGTGTCTTAAATAAAAGAGAAAAAGAAAAAATGAATGAGGCATAAAGTAAGCTGTACATTAATATAAAAAAAGTTTAAAAAACTTTTAAAAGTTTTAAACCCACATTAATATTAACATCCTTTAATTAAATCTCTAGACCATTATACCAAATGAAAATTACCTTGTAAATTAATATTACTCTACAAAATGAATGCTAATCTCCCCTCATATTCAATTAAATAAAATTACAGCTAGTATTACAGTTATTCACCCAGTGCTTCAAATCAATTTCAGCAGCCTAGAAACTGCTGCATTTTTATTTTTACTAACGTCAGACTAGAGCCAAAATACAAGAAGTAACCATTCATTAGATCCAAATAATAAATAAGAATAATAATGGTGGCCATTTTGTTGAAGTCATTAAAACATAGACAGATGCCCACTAAAAATGAATTGTAGACTGCAGAAGTGTTATAGTTTGTTTTAATGCAGTTACTGAGAGGTCCCTAGAATATTCCTTTGAATTTCAGTGTGTTGGGCACAATGTGGGTAGTTTGTTTCCTGAATTCCGACATTTTAACAAATGATAGAACGTAGAACTCAGATTTGGGTGTTTCACTATTTTCTGCACACCTGCTCATCCTGACATGACTCATAAACATAGATTGTTTTAATTACTAGCAGTGATACATTTCACATTTACAGACTAGTTAAATAACTAATCTTAATTTTTACTTCTTCACAGCAATTTTTCACTTCCGAAAGAGCTAATAACTATTAAAGTCATTATAAAAATATAATAGCTGTTATAATTAGTATACATAATCACATAAAACAAAACAAATGGAGTATAAAGATTAAAGTGTGATGATGATCAACTACTCCCATGAGCATAGTAAACTATGTGTCAACATCATTAATAAATATGTTATGCCTCCACATTTAAACTTCAAATTTGTGGTCATGTAACATATTTTTTGGGTTGTATCCTTTTAATGTGGAATCTTTTCTCAGTAAATTAACCACAACAGCATTTTAGCATCTTAAGGCTATTTGTGCTCTTCTGCAAATTCCAGCTGTCTCATGCTAGGCTCTATTTATTACTATCGGCGATTAGGCTACTTTTCTTTTACCGCTTATCACAGCGATAGAAAATCGCCACAAATTACCATGCAAATCTTGTACAGGCAGCTGACCTCTACTCTGGCTTAGTGATAATGACCCTGAGTGGTAATGTTTAACTTACTGCTTTGTTTGGCCAGTCTCAAGAGATATGCACATGCATGACACCTATGCACAGTGGAACTGAAAGCCCAGACTTGGGCTTTCAGTTCCACTTAGTCAAAAAAAAAAGTGAAAATAATACAGAAAATAAATAATCTCAAAATATAATTTTAGACCGTTCCTCCTTATAGTTATCCTGCAATGCTTGGTAAATAGACTTCCATATGGTTAGCAAGGAGAAGCTACTGTTGGCGAGAACTACTAGCGCCAGTGGTGACCTCTTATTGTATAGGGTTAAGCTCTGTCTTCAGAAAAAATACCCATTTTTGCTAGAGATAGGGCTTTTCACTGTTTAATAACCAGGGGCCTGATTCATTTAGGATCTTAACTTAAGAAACTTCTTATTTCAGTCTCCTGGACAAAACCATGTTACAATGCAAGTGGTGCAAATTAGTTTTCTGTTTTGCACATAAGTTAAATACTGACTGTTTTTTCATGTAGCACACAAATACTTGATAGCTTATTTGTACACTGACATTTAAAGTTGATGTGTGTGTGCTACATGAAAAAACAGTCAGTATTTAACTTATGTGCAAAACAGAATACTAATTTGCACCCCTTGTATTGTAACATGGTTTTGTCCAGAAGACGGAAATAAGAAGTTTCTTGAGTTAAGATCCTTAATGAATCAGGCTCCAGACCCCTATGTCAAGCAAGGTCTATGTTGCCTCTTTATATAATTACTGATCCCATACATTAAGGCATGTCCAATAGATTTCCATGTATGTACAGGCTTAGATATCATGTATACAAGAAGTAAGGCCATTGTTAGGGCTTTACATTGTTGCACTTTTAATTGTATTTTGTTTTATTCTTTTCCAGTGTACATGTGCTGTAGATGCATCACTAGGACCCACTGTAGAGTTACAAAAATAATACATTTTATGTAGCACATACATTCAGGAAAGCTGCCATTTTACTTTATTTTTTATCTTTTTAGACAAAACTCTAAATGTTGTGAACAATTGACTACACTTAGTTGAGTTAAACATGTTGTTCCAGCATGTTTATTTACTGTCAGGCCAAAAGTTTTGAGAATGAAACAAGTATTGGTTTCCCCAAAGTTTGCAGCTTCAATGTTTTTAGACCTTTTTGTCAAATGTTGCTATGGTATACTGAAATTAAATTACAAGCATTTCGTAAATGTCAAAGGCTTCTATTGACAATTACATTAAGTTTATGCAAAGAGTCAATATTTGCAGTGTTGACCCTTCTTTTTGAAGACCTCTGCAATTCACCCTGGCATGCTGTCAATCAACTTCTGGGACACATACTGACTGATAGCCGCCCATTCTTATCTAATCAATGCTTGGAGTTTGTCAGAATTTGCGAGTTTTTGTTTGTCTACCCACCTCTTGAGGATTGACCACAATATCTCAATGGGATTAAGGTCTGGGGAGTTTCCTGGCCATGGAGCCCGAATTTTGCTGTTTTGATCCACGAGCCACTTTGTTATCACTTTTGCCTTATGGCAAGGTGCTCCATCATGCTGGAAAAGGCATTGTCACCAAACTGTTCTTGGATGATTGGTAGAAGTTGCTCTTGAAGGATGTTTTGGTACTATTCTTTATTCATGGCTGTGTTCTTAGGCAAAATTGTAAGTGAGCCCACTTTCTTGGCTAAGAAGCAACCCCACACATGAATGGTCACAGGATGCTTTACTGTTGGCATGACACAGGTCTGATGGTAATGCTCACCTTTCCTTCTCTGCACAAGCGTTTTCCAGATGCCCCAAACAATCTGAAAGGGGATTCATCAGAGAAAATGACTTTACCCCAGTCCTCAGCAGTCCAATTCCTGTACCTTTTGCAGAATATCAGTCTGTCCCTGATGTTTTATCTGGCGAGAGGTGGCTTCTTTGCTGGCTTTCTTGACACCAGGCCATTCTCCAAAAGTCTTCACCACACTGTGCGTGCAGATGCACTCACACCTCCCTGCTGCCATTCCAGAGCAAGATCTTCTCTGGTGGTGCCCCAATCCCACAGCTGAAACAACTTTAGGAGATGGTCCTGGCGCTTGCTGGACATTCTTGGGCACTCTGAAGCCTTCTTCACAACTATTGAACCTCTCTCCTTTAAGGTGATTGATAAGCCGATAAATGGTTGGTTTAGGTGCAATTTTACTATAAACAATATCTTTACCTGTGAAGCCCTTTTCGTGCAAAGCAATGATGACTGCACGTGTTTCCTTGCAGTGATCCTTGGTTAACAGAGGAAGAACAATGATTTCAAGGACCACCCTCCTTTTAAAGATTCCAGTCTGTTATTCTAACTTAATCAGCATGACAGAGTGATCTCCAGCCTTGTCAACACTGTCACCTGTGTTAACGAGAGAATCACTGACCTGATTTCAGTTGGTCCTTCTTTGGCAGGGCTGGAATGCAGTGGCAATGTTGTTTGTCATGGCAAAGAGGACTTTGAAATTAATTGCAATTCATCTGATCACTCTTCATGACATTCTGGAGTATACGCAAATTGCCATCATAAAAACTGAGGCAGCAGACTATGTGAAAAATAATATTTGTGTCATTCTCAAAACATTTGGCCATGACTGTACACATTGTGAACTTTTGATGGCAAAACTACACCTGTACAGTATGATAAAATGGTAATTCAAGAAAAAGCAAAATATATCTTCAAGAGTGCCTAATCTGATCAAACATATCTTATCCTGTATATTACATGCATGCCTTACAATGTTCCTGATTTTTGTGAGACTGTCAAAATGCCAAAATTGGAAGGCCTATCAAAAAACATTATCTCAGTGGAAATTGATATGGTCTGTGTGAATTGGGGAGTGCCCTAATTATCCCAATTTTAATTTCCGGAGTGTTTATGTATTTTAAAATAATTTTCCATTGACATATCGACTATATTCTGATATCCAAGGAAGCTATAAGCCAAACTGACTCCTAGAGCCATGCTTGAAACTGCACTCCCCACCAAGTCACAAAATGCAACCAAAATGTTGAAGTAACCATATGCCATGCACATTTTAATTTGGTGAGTCATGTAAAATAATGAGTGTGGCAACGCAAACAATGACATAGCAGTTAGTGAGGTCATGTAGTAAAAAAATGGAACAAAGTTAACCTGTGTTGTGAATATTTATTATAGTGACTATGCTCCTCCTGACCAACCCAAAGACAGCTGTCCAGCCATTTTCCATCTTGGACTAGGTACACACTACTGAACTTTTCAACCAATCTGTTACCTACAATGATTGTGTCTACGACTGAAGGTCTGATTAGTTGAGCGATTCATACGCACAAGAAGCAATGGATTAAATGATCAGCACATCTCTTATGGGTGATGTAGTTTGAATTGCTGCCACTAGGGAAAAGTGGGAGTGCATTCCACAAAGCCTCCCAGAAGTGAAATAGAATATAATTCAATACTATTAAGGTGCAAGATATAATGATAAAATATAGTGTGAATAATATAACAATGCTGTGTCAATAGACAGATGTGGGTAAACTGCACTCCCTATTTAAGATAATTGATTACTGCCAAACAGGGAAGTTTGTAAGGAAGGAGATTTTTCGGTAAGGAAATATAATTTCTTAGGCACACGTCTAAAAAAGGTTTATGGTAATAGTCTGCAATATTATACAATTATGAGCATTTATTTGTATATAATCGCTCATTAATTCAACTAAACCTTGAATGTCTCCATAGTAACCCTCATTAACTCATACCTCTCTGCCTTCTTCTCCTCATTTCCTTTGCCACATTTTTGTCCAGTGTGATTGACCATGTATATTAACCCCCTTGATTCAGCCTCCATTTTACTTCTCTGCCCTTGCCTCCACCCCCATGACTCCCCAAAAGAAAATAAGTGGTAGAAGTGTCGGGGAGGTCGTGAGAACACCCCGTGCCCAAAAAGATTCAGAAAAAAATCAGTGCTCCCCTGGCTGTGCTCTGCTTGTCACTGGAGATGGGCTTGCCAACATCTTGTGGTACTGCACAGCAAAGATACTATGCCAATAAAAAATGCTGCTTTGGGAGTACATTTTATGATGTATAATGCAAGAAAATTGAGTGCCAAATGTAATACTTCAGGGAATGAAGTGTAAAATATTGATTTGTCATTGGAATGAATTTCTGATAACAGAGGGAAATACCGTGCAATTTCTAATGCTTTCTTTGTGTAAACATGCTATAGTGACCTACTTAGGCTTCAGGCCCATCAGAGTATAACGTCACATAGTCACTATAGTGTGAGTCTGAATATGGATCCGACAATGTTTTGAAGCAGGCCACATATATACAAACAAGTTAACCCGTGCATGATACTCATGCATTCTAGTCAAATCAAGCTACTTAAGGTGTCAAAAAGGTTTTTGTCATGCATTTGGGCCATAGCCCAGGCCTCAACCACCAACCACTCCCCACTGTCACCCCCGGCAACCACCAACCACTCCCAACTGTCACTTCTCCTTCAAGAAATATATATATATTTTTTTTAAATCTTTATAAACACTTTTAACAATTAACAAATTAAAAACATCTTAGTATACAAAATTTCAGCCCTTTATGAATTTTTTTTTACACACACACTAAGAATTTAGTAGGTCAGTGTATAACTCCGCCCAGCAGGTGGCGCTGCAGCTTGGTTTTATTTTTTCTACACACACACAGACAGACTAACACACGCCACTAGACATTTATATTATAGATAGATTATCTAAGTTTTAAACTTAGACACATATTCTCTCCTCACATATTCCTCCCAATAGACCCACTGGCCTTAAAAACTGTGTATGCCTTCTGTAGTTCTGTGGATTTTGATGGCACTGGACTTAAAAATTGTGCACCTTCTGTGTGGTTCTGTAAATCTTGACATGCTATGGACAGGTTGGGAGCAGTTTGGGTGTTACTTATTTCGTCCTGATTTTGCTTTTTGATATTGATTGTATGAATATGCCTTAAGATTCAGACTTTATATATGGTGTACGCTTGTAGACAGACAGTGGGGTCATATGAGTTTAATTGTTATTAACTGACTTTAACAAAACATATAAAAAATGTCTGGGAAGCAAAAGTTATAAGCACTCTTTGTGCAACTATTGCGAGGAACATTTATTGAACATCCAAGAGTATTAGGCATTGGCCTTTGTTTCTTTTTTTCACTTTGGTCTCCCAGACTAAACACTTAACTAAGGAGTCAGCAGACCACACATACAATAGTTAAACTATCCAAACCTATGAATCATATAATACATTCAAGTCTGGGAACAGGAGCATAAAAAACAAAGTGCTCTGCATTCTTGAATTTGCAACATCATACTGAGACCCATTCATTTTTAGAAATCTTACAATTACCGATAAAACTGTTCTTACACCAAGGATAGTTTTGTGAAACCCTGTTTTGATATTGGGATACTACAATTCATGGGTATGTCTAACATTGGATATCCCTCTCATTGTGTACTGCCCCCCCCCCCACCCCCCCATGCAGAACATACTTGTGGAATTCTACCCAGGAACTCCCGCTATTACCTGAGCTGAATTATGCCATTTATGTACAGGTTACTGCTACAGCATCCAGATTAAAATGTGCCTGTAATAGCCTCCATGTTGTGGCTGCATATAAATTGATCATGCAGTAGTTGAAATCATTAGCTACTGAAAGTAATATTTGTGTAGCGCAAACAGTTGTGTCAAAGTTCACATCCTTCTATAGAGTTGTAATTAATATTTTTCCTGCATGCAAATAATAAAATAGATGTATTTGTACCCTACTGTAGTATCGTGTGTCCTGGGACAGATTTGCTACTTTTTTGCTTTGGTACACACTCTAAGGGCCTGAGCCATTAAGGCATGCATATTGAGCACAATGGCTTCAGTCATTAAGGAGAACAAAGCATAAAAAATGAGTAACTTTGCACCTTGACAAGAAAAGTAATTTAAAAATGTGGGGACAGATTTATATTTGGGGTAGGGCATGTTCTAGATTATCTTTAAATTTCAGTGTAAATATAAAAATATATACATATATCATAATATAAAAAAATCAAGTATTTAACTGATGGGGCAGCACGGTGACATTGTAGCTAGCACATCTGCCTTACAGCACTGGGGTCATGAGTTCAATTCCCGACTATGGCCTTATCTGTGAGGAGTTTGTATGTTCTCCCCGTGTTTGCGTGGGTTTCCTCTGGGTGCTCTGGTTTCCTCCCACACTCCAAAAACATACTGGTAGGTTAATTGGCTGCTAACAAATTGACCCGTCTGTCTGTCTGTGTGTGTGTGTGTGTGTGTGTGTGTGTGTGTGTGTGTGTGTGTGTGTTAGGGAATTTAGACTGTAAGCCCCAATAGGGCAGGGACTGATGTGAGTGAGTTCTCTGTACAGCGCTGCGGAATTAGTGGCGCTATATAAATAAATGATGATGTGCAAAATAATAAACTAATTGTACCCCTTGCATTGTAATATGGTTTGTCCAGGAGCAAATTTACTCCTTTTGTTGCCTTGCTCTCTTTAATGACTCAGGCCCAATCTGCGTTTTCTTTAAAACGTGCGTAAGTCACCTCTGCATACTCCTGAAGTCAACAAGGCATGGATTCTTATATAGGTTGCTTGATGACTTTGATAGTAAAAGCATGTACGTAATGTTCACAATGGCGTACTATGCCCCTCGATCTATCTTCATAATTCATGCATGTGTTAGGTGGTTCTCGGGGCTACATACTATATTGCACGATAGGCATGTGAATAGGAAGCCTGTTTGAAATAGAAACATTGCAGTTGAGCTCTTAGGAGCTAGTTTATTATTGTCTACCCTTGTTTGTTATTGAGCACAGAATACAGGGATGTTAGATGATGTTTGTAATTTATATTTCGATCTGTTTAACCTTGTGGTTTTTTATTTTTTTTATGTTACTGTGTGCCAGAGCATGTTGGCACTTGTGATTCCCAAAGTGCCAGCATGTCCTGGCAGCAATGGGTATTCTAGTGCCTGTAGTACTACAAGCACCAGCATGCCCAGACAGCAGCTTGGCCATCTTGGGTCCTTTGTGAAGAGTGCTAGTGCTTTCAGCACGGGTCTGGATGCACCTGACATACCGAGGTGTGGGTCGTAAGCAACAATCAAGTGTCGCTGTCAGGACCTGCAGCTCAGCACTTCAATGTCTTGCGCACCTATTGGTTCTTACTTCACGCAGATGCGCCTGCATGTCACTTGTGAAACACTTCAATACCATTTTCAAGATGGCTGACTCACCTGTCAATTAAATTAACTACTCTGGCATATCCAGGCAATTAGGGGTGTGACAAAGCTTAAACAGTCCTACCTTGGCTTGTGAAGCAGAATGCACCCATTCGCTATAAAACAGCTGGAGAATCAATCATTTAACCTGTGCCATTTTGTGAAATAAAATGATTGTAGCTGCTTTGAAGAACTACATTTACATTGATAAGTACCAGGCCCTATGTTTACATGGGATGTAAGGAAAGTGACTAATGAATGCTTTATGGTTTATATTTACAGGTAATGTCTGAGTCCGAACAGGCAGGACCCAGTCAGGCCTCTGGCACCTCCACTGTAGGGACACTGTGGAGGCAAACACACTTTAGCCAGGAAGAAATAGAAATCCTTGCTCAGGTGGTGGTGGTGAGGCTCCAGTCCACCAATCGCCAGCTCTCTGCACTGTCCAAACATAGAATTTGGGAAGAAATAATGATGCAGGTTAATGCTGTGGCTCCTATAAGAAGCACAGTGATTGAGGTCAAATAAAGGTTATTTGCATCATGGCCCACTAATGAAGAGATATTGTGAATTGATTTAAAACATTGAGAGAAGGTATTGTTTTTGTTTTCAACATTGTTTTTTTGGATCTTTTTCCTCTCAGGTGGCAAGACTTTAAGGGAGCCGCAATGTTTGGAAGAACAACACTTTTACTGTTAATCCGGTACCACAACATCACAAAATATCTCCTATGGGGGGGCGAAGAGAAATCCGTGATGTTGCGGTAGCATGGAGTGTCTTTGTGGTCGTTCCGGAGGCACTCTGCTCTTAATTGTTTACACAACGTCAAGCGTCACTTAAAGGGCAAATTGAGGGACCACCAGAGGCACACTCACACAACAGGTGGTGGTCCCCCAGTTCCTTCAGACCTCAGTCCCCTTGAGATTATGGCATTGGCCTGTATCGATGATGAGATGGTGCAAGGGACACCGGACTAAGCCCACCCCTCTTGGACCCTCTAACACCATCAGGTAGATTTGAATGGATTATAGCTTTTAGCTATAATTTATAATTTTAGTAAACTAACATTATTTGGCACAAACAAACAAACACAAATGTCATATATGCTGGTGGATACAGTAGGATGTAATGAAGCTATCTTTTTCACTTCATACACACACAATTATCATGAGTAATTTGTTACCACATAGTAGATCAAAATTTAAGATGATGCTAATAGTTTTCTGTTCGTGGCTAATTTTTTTTAAAAAAACAAATGTCATTTCTAGGTGGTCAGGCAGATACTTTAGAGGATGAACCGGTGGAGGAGGCCCGTGATGTTGAAGAGCATCAGAGGAAACAAAAGTCAGTGGTCAAGATTCACTGCGTGAATGCAGTCAAAATCTTACTGATCCAACTCCACAATTCAGCACAACACCAAGGAAATAAGCAATACCCTCACCCATATGGAGCACAATTTATAGAGTAATCTGACCACAATCAACACTACCCTCACCTGCCTAACTGACCTTACTGCCCAAAATATAACTACAAACCTTCCACCACCAATTTTCCATGTATCCTCCCATGTCCCCTTTCTCCCCAACTTTCAGTCCAATCCATCATCCCTACTTCACCATACCAGAGTCTCTGCCACAAACTCCTACCCAAATGCAACATCCTTACCCCCACCAATTTTACAATCCAACACCACTTTCCTCTCCAGGTCAAATTGATTGGTTTCCCAGTAATCCATTTTAACACAAACATTTTCTACAACCCCCCCTATTTTGGAAATTGGTCCATATATCACCAATTCCATACTTACCAATCTAACCCTGCCATCTCTGCCCCTTCTGCAATCTCCACCATTGCTGCCATCTCTACCCCCCTGTCATCTCTGCCCCCCTGCCATCTCTCCCCCCCCTGACACTCAATCGACAACTGCAATACCTCCATTCTCTGCTGCATCCCCACTCTCTGCTGGTATACTGACCTCTGCTTCTTCCACACTATTGCCTTCAACATCATGGGTAACCAGAAGCCAGACGTATTCCAATTCATGCACACCATTGCCAACAATGATAATTTTCATTTTTTACCCGAATTAGAGTACGTGGCCTTTTTGTTGGAGGGGGGGGGGGGGGGGGTTGTTAAGCTTTGCAAGTAAAAAAATTATTTGATGTTATATTATACATTTATGTTTGTAAATTTTTCTATACAAATACCAATAATGACAGGCAAAGTAGGTGACCAGGACATATCCTTTATGTGTTCAATACACCAGAATTAGGAGGGCAAGGGTCTACGTCTTCCACCTCCTAACGAGCAAACTAGGATTCTTCCACCCAAAGAATCCCACTCCTAATAGCAACGTTGGAAAACTGCACACAGAACAATGATATCACATAGGTCCTTGGCACCTACATAAGAGCACCACCAGTCCGGTCGAGACAGCAGAATCTAGTTTTTAAAAGGCCAAATGCCCGCTCTACAACCAATCTAGTGGCTGTATGCATCAAGTTGTAGGAGACATCTTGCTCCATGTGTGGGTCCAAAATAGTTGTGAGGAGCCAAGAGCAAAAAGGGTATGAATTGTCTCCTATAAGGGGTGACAAGAAAGACAAAGGGCAAAATATTAATGACAAACTGCTAGCCCCAAAATATACAAACAGAACACTTTAGACTACAAAAGGTACTATATTTGTTATGTCAAGATAGCGGCCTGATTCATTCAGAGAAGCAAAAAGGACCAAATTTAAAGATCAAAGGTCCTTTTTAAATGTTGAGACAGATTTTTTGGGGAATCTGGCCATGCGGTATATCTAGGCAAACATCAGACTTAATAAAGGGGAAACAATTTTGACTGCTCCATGCAAATCTTCCAGTATCTTAAACAAAAAACAAAGTCCATACAAATTGCCATTATTACCGGCAATATACTGCCAATGGTGTACATATTAAGAGATTACAGAAGTAACATAAAAAAGAAAATGTTAGTTCGGTACCAGGTTATGGACCTTCCTCACTAATAATATACAAATATTACTGTATTGTGAAAGGGTGCTTTATTCAACATGTAGGATATAATTTTCAAAAAAAGAAAGCAAGAGGTCAATGTTAAAGCAATCCAGTCCCTTACTGATATTCTAGTGTCTAAAAACACAAATTTATTTAATAATATTAAAACTCACTAATTAACCAGAAAGTTGTTAGTAAATTATGGTGAAAAAGTGAGAAAAATAAGTGATTAAAAATGTATATTGACCCTAAAGTGGGATTGATCACGAATATTTTATATCCCAATACTTAAAACGCGTAGTATGACAAATTGGATAATATAATTTGCCAGTGGCACTCTCATTTATATCAAGTAAACACCAACTTGGTTCCTTGGCTAAATCACTGGCATTGAAGGAGTCCAAATTATTCAGTAGGGAAATAATAAACGGAGTATCATTATCCGTATGGGTATTATATCCCTACATTGTTACATCATTGGACCCTTATCCATACCAAAAGGTGTGTACCTGTTTTAAAACTTTATATCATCAAGACTATAATTGTCATTAAAAAGTATATCTGTACACACTTTTATTGGAATTATCCAAGCATAAACAGGGGCCACAAAAAAATCTTAATTCACTTTGTTAGGATAGGTATCATATATTGAATGTTGTATTATGTATTGAATACTAGATCATCTCCTTATTCAGTCTCCCTGTTTGTTTTTTCATTATATTGCGTATAAGAGAGGATTTGTGCATAGAAATAATATCCTCAGATAAAGTGCCCAAGAGATATTTGTTTATTTTTAGCCTCTTATTCACATAAATGGTAAATCAAAGCATATGTATTTTATAACATAGATACATGTGCCCTTATTGATCCTATTCATCTCACTTTCTATATGATCCAAGAGTATAATTAATAGTCCAGTGCTGTGAGTTTATCTGCCTTCTTAAGCTAGTTACACACTACAGGGTTTTTGTCCAATAATCAGCTCAACCAGCCGACATATGACCGCTCATTCAAAAGTCGGGTCAGTGTGTGTAGTGACACGATGGTCGAAAGTCTGCCCAAATGGATGATTGTCGCCTCATTTGGTTGGTCGTAAGGTTAAATATTTTCGTTCCAATCTCGTTTCCGTTGTGTAGTGTGCATAAACTTCCGACCGATCCACGACGAAATTGCAATCATTGCTCACGACAACATTGCTGTAAAAAGTCGCTAAAGGGACGTCCGCTCTTCTCTTTATCATCTAAAACAAGGCTAGTGTGTATGCAGTCCATGGACCGAGCGATTGGACCATCGATCACATGTAAAAATGATCGGCATAAAAAGTTGGTGGCAAATTCTGTAGTGTGTACCCAGCTTTATATTGGTTTAGGCTCTGTAAGTTGCTGCCCTCCTAAATTGGACAGATCATTTAACACAGGTTGTAAATAGTTCCTAGGGAGCCTAGGTAGTATTATGTTGTCAGTTGGGGCACACATCCATTAATTTGCACATTCACACCTCTAAATAATGCTCAGCCAAAGAGCCTGTTGTAATCGGAGACTTGATCTATCTGAGCTGAGTATTCATGAAACGGTACTAACTACGATCAGTCCCTGCAACTTCTGGGTCTGACATCACATGAAGTGACGTACGACCCGACATACGTTTCGCCTGTTACAGCTTAGTCATGGGAATTACTCGTTTGTTTCTGAGATGTTTACTATATACTTTGAATGGCCAATCATTTTCCTTTATGCAGATTGACATATATCTCAAACAATCTTAAGACTCCCATGTTAAGTATTTTAGGGGCAATTTTCCTTGTTATTTCAGGGACCTCTCATGCAGGGCAAGACCCATGTCAACTAATTTATAGAAACCCTTCCAAATGTAGGAAGGATAATTTAATATATTGCATTATTATTATCTATTCCTGATCCTTCCAGAAGGAGAGAGATCTCATGGTTATATATATTTTATTATCTAATTGTTTCCCTGGTATCAGATTCATATATCTGTTATACTGCCAATCTCGGACCAGGTAAAAATATATGTAAGAATATATGTTACTATATAATATTAATATCCTTTTATCATGTTTTTAATTATATTTCAGGCTATAAAAAAGGTGAAAAACAAGTGAAATTCCTTATTAAATAATAATAGTTATTGTAATTGCTTGTGTTTATTTAAAAAGAAAAAGAAAGAAAAACAGTTCTATGTTGCGTTTATACTTTTTATATATATATCATTTCTTTATTTATTAGAGATGTTCAGTGACCCCCATGTTTTGGTTTTGGTTTTGGATCTGGATTAAATTCGTGTTTTGGTTTTGGCAAAACCGCCCTCATGTGTTTTGTTTTTGGATCCCAATTTTTTTTCTAAAATCTCTATTTTTTGGTGTGCTAAAATCGCATTATGTTGCTCTTTTTTATCCCTACATTATTATTAACCTCAATAACATTAATTTCTAATCATTTCCAGTCAATTTTTGTCAAGTGACAAGAACACTGCTACCCCTCCTGTTTCTCTTTGAGCAATGGCACTGAGCAATGTCACTGAAGACCGGAAAGTGACAAGAACCCTGCTACCCCTAATTCTGTGTGAGCAATGGCACTGAGCAATGAAACTGGAGACTAGAGAGGGACAAGAACACTGCTAAAAGTAACGAGCCAGCTCGCAAGCCTACTCAGTTTTCAGAAAACCGAGCCTGAGCGTCTTTATAATTTATATGATCTTTAATAATTATATTAAAGTGTTATAGTGCTATTAATAAGTGACCAAAATGTGTCAAAATGTGTGACTAATATTTGTCAGTCACTAATATTTATTAGTACCAAAATGATATGACTAATATTTACAATTGATGTATCAATCCAATGTGACTATCCACAATAAAAGAACTAGTGAGAGATTGTGAATAAAATTATTATGTGCGAATCTGATTATGTGATAAAATATTATTAAAAATGTGATTAGGGAATAAATTGAATCTAATTATAATGATATAATGACCTGAAGGTTAGCTAAATTACTCTAATTTTGGAAATTAAATGATTAAATTGGATATATAAAAAAAGGGATGTTTTTAATCAAATTTGAATAAAATATTCAAAATACATGGTCCATACATTATATTGAATGTTTTAACATAGTTCTTCAAACATGGATATTATTTGGATATTATTTGTGAGTCTTCCTACTCTGTATTATACTTCCTGATAGGAGATTATTTAATCACATCTACTCACCAAATAGGTTTACTCTTAATTGGATCATTTTGATTGTCAGAGGATATGATGAACTAACATATTTAAATAACAATCACATGTCTCATATTCATATCTAGTTCTCATAATACAGAGAAGTGATATTCTGCAATTGTTTAGTAAATATATGAACCCATAATAGGTGCATCAAATTATATTAAGTAATTTTAGACATCAATTATATATTTCCTAAATGTTCCATAATAAATATAGAGAGGTAATATTCGATATCATGTTTAGTAAGTATGTTAAATATTTTTAGACATTAGTTATATATCAGTTATATATCCCATAAATTTATATATTTCAAATACTGAATAAGGGGATGATCTAGTATTCAAGACTTAATATCTAACATTCAATATAAATTACCTAATAAAGTGAATTGGGATTTTTTTTGTGGTCCCTCTTGCTTTCATTTTTTGAAAAGGAATTGTAAGGAGTAAAATCAACAGCAACAAAAAATAAGAAATTAAAATAAAAAATAACATTGGGAAAACTTGGAGGAACTGTAAGGAATAAAATCAACAACAAAGAAAGAAAAAAATGAAAGTAACAAACAACATTGGGAAAAATTGAAGTAACTGTAAGGAGTGACACAAAAAAAATACTTGAACTATTAGTAAACAGGCACATGACATTAAAATGAAAAAAAAAAAAAGCAATGTGGTACATTATTATGGTATACATGTATGATACAAGGAAAATATAAATACATGTAGTGGTGGAACAAAATAAATACCTAGCTAATTCAATGCAGCTCCCTTAATCTCAGAAAGCTCCACTTTGATGAAATGGCACCATTATGAGCATCCTCCAATGGGTCTTAATATAGTGGTGTTTAATGAGAGGAGCGCATGCAGGTGTAGGGAGCAAAGTTCACAAGTCCATTACATAACGCACACTGTATATCTGTGTGTGTTTACGAATGACAGCAGGGATTCAAATTACACCCCTAGCAGATGCAGACTTTACACCTGAAACCCTGCTTTTTCGTGGGTGCGCCTGAACCTGATTTGGACACTGCTGCATGGGAACACCCCCATTATCTATTAAGTACGGACACAAGTTCCTTCGCTGCCCCGTTCACTCTTTGAAAACATAGACTGTAATAAGTGTCCATTGCGTCCACATACGCAGCGGCTTTGCCTTTGCTGGCGGACATATGTTCCAGTTCTGTGCATGCGCAGATGGGTTATGCAGACGACACGCTCAAAAAAGGCAGAAATATGCCTTAGTGACTCAGGCCCTAAATGAGGCCCGGTATATATAGATGAAGCACAACTTAATTAGACCGAATAGGATGCACCTCATCACAGAGCACTAACCTTGTACTCTCCTATAGTGTGCCTACGTGGGAGCAAAGTAGATAGATGTTGGCACGATTTGCACGCAAGTAGTCTAACTAACCTGTGGCCCACTTGTATGTGTACATTGGTCTTCATGTAGAGTTGGACACATTTTGCTAAAAAAACTGAGGCATAAACTGCATCCCAAAAAGATGCAATTACATCTGTATAATGACCTGTACATATCTTCAGATATGTGTGACTCTACTCATACTATGTTATATTTGTCTGCTACATGAAAATATATTTAAAGTGTAAAATACTCTTTAAGCGTAGCATCAAGTGGTAGGGACACCAGTCTTAGGCATCAATTTGATAACAGCTTGGGCTGGTTGCAGCAATTTCATGGTGGATAAAGAGCATGTCACACAGACCCAGCTTGTTCAGAATAAGGCTGAATTTGCTATGGGAATTTAGCAAAAAAAATAATCTTGGCCCCCTCCTATACGAAAAAACACCCCGTGTTCAAAGCACTGGGGCTCCTCCCCAGTGTTCTTGAGATTTTGGGGTAATAAATGGTTAAAAAAGACATTTCAGAATTTTTTCCTGACAATATAGGTCCCAGCAAGCCCTGACAGCCATAAATTGGTTGAGTTTTCAGGCATTTGTAGAACCCAAAGTGACAGCATGCCCTGGCATGCAAGGCCGGTTGGGCCCTGGATGTTCCAGAGAAAAATACTGTTAAGAAAACTACACTAAAACTTCGATTTAAAAAAAAATATTAAAAAACTCCAAAACATATCTTTTTTTTTTGCGATGTCATTTAACTCCAGATGGATCATCTTCAGTCTTGCAGATTTTAGTCCAAAAAATTAAAAACTATTTCAATAGAGCTGACTTGATCTGCAAAATGCTGCAATGGGAATGACAAGCCTCCTGGCTTTTCAGTAATAACTAAACAGACCAGGCTTCTCTGTCAGGCGCAGTCATTGTTTACCTTCTCCACCGCAGGGACGGACATCTTCCGCAGGTGCCAGCTGCGTGCCTGATGCCTAGCAACAGGACGGGACTTTTGGGTGCCCCATAGGCCAGTCTGCACATGTGCACCCGTTGATAAGCAACGAGATTTGATTTTAGGCTTTCCTATCAGCGGTTAGTCATCTGATGACATCACTTACCGTCTATATGCTTATTGGACTGCCTACTACTCCAGTGCCAGAGTATTGGGTCTTATTGTGCTAATGTTTCAGTCCCTCCTAGTTCCATTCTTCTTTGATTTCCTGGTTCAGACTGCTGCTCATTCCTGACTACTCCTCTGCCTCATGATTCTGGTTCTGTTCAGATCTTCCAGGTCTGATTTTATCTTCCCAGACTACTCTTCTGCCTTTCAATTCTGGTCCTGTTTGGCTTTCCTGGCTCTCATCTTGTCCATCTTGACTACTCACTACTTGTGTGCAAGCTGTCTCACTAGCGCTTGGCATTGAGGGCTGTGACCTGCACATCTCCCGCAGCAAAGACCAAACCACCTTGCAGGCAGGGCCATAGTGAGGGCGGTACGGGTGGTGCAGCTGCCCAGGTCACAAGGCAAAGGGGGCGCTACGGCCGCCTGTTATTACACAAATCACAGCCCCAGGTGTACCTGGGTCTGCTGCAGAATCAGGACTGGCGGATTACGGCATGAGAGGCGGGAGAGGGGGCAGGGGGCACAATACTGCAGTGGCACTCCACCCGCTATTGATGTTGCCATCAGATAAAGAAAGTGGACTAAGGAGCTCCTGTGCAGTGCAGCACAGGATGCTCCTCTCTAAGGCCGGTCTGCCCACCTTCCAACATAGTGCTGTTTGGTAGTCTGGACAAGGTGCTCCTCCCCTTTAAGCAGCTCACCAGCTAGCCCAGCCAAGCAAATTGCTGCATGATTATGCTGAATGTCCAGCAGAGAGCATTCTGCACCCTGGACAACCCACCAGTTTCTTCCTGTACTCCAGCTATCTTGGTTAGTAATACTCAGAATGTGAGTTTCTTCTTCTGTCTCCCCGTGAATCTCTCTTTCAATTTCTGCTGTCTCTCCCTCAACATATGAGTGTCTTCCCCTCAACCCATGAATCTCTGACTCTCCTTCCTTCCCCTCCTTTTGTCTCTCCCTCAGCATGTGTGTCTCCCCTTCCCCTCTGCCTCATGCTCAGCATGTGAGTCAACCTCTCCTTCTGTCTACCCCTCTCTCCACTCTGTCTCTTCTTCAGCCTGTGAATCTTTCTGTCTATCCTCACTGGCTAGTAATTAATTGGGAGTAGGGGCTATTCATGTATTGGTAAGGACTATTTACTTAATATAGTTCTGGACTATCAATTTAACTGGATTAGGGGTTATTAATTTATCAGTGGGACAATTAATTTAATAGGGATAGGGTCTATTCATATTGTAGTGGAGGTTATTAATTTATTGGTGGGGCTATTCATTTAATGGGGGTATACGTTATTAATTTAACATGAGTAGGGGCTATTGATTTATTGGAGGGCTATTAATTTATTGGTGGGGCTATTCAATTATCAGCTATTCTTTTAATTGTTGGATGATTGTGGCAGTGGCTGTTAATTTAATACTGGGGAATTTTAGCTTTTAATTCAATGTAGAAGAAGGCCTATTTGTAAGATGTGAATGCTATTTAATGTTGGGGTTGGTAGGGGAGAAATGTGCCTGTTTTGTAAATGTGAATAATATTAATTTAATATTGGGAAGGAGACCTGATTATTAAACATGGCTGCTTTGATTTAATGTCAGGACTGGTTAGAGGAGAGAGACCTTGGGGTATATTTACTAAACTGTGGGTTTGAAAAAGTGGAGATGTCGCCTATAGCAACCAATTAGATTCTAGCTGACATTTTGTAGAATGTACTGAAGAAATGATAACTAGAATCTGATTGGTCACTATAGGTAACATCTCCACTTTTTCAAACCCACAGCTTAGTAAATATACCCCCTAGAGTGTTCACTAGTTGCTTTGCTTTCCTTGTGGTGAATAATTGGCAACAGGATCCAGCCAAGCAGCAAGAGAGCTTAAGAGACCGGCAACAGCGCCAGGTAGTCAAACTACAAGCACAGGTAGGAAAGAGTTGTACAGGGTTGGAGAACTGTCTAGTACATGTAAAAGGCTAACCCCCCCCCCCCCCACAGTATTTTGGTTCTTCTCTTTCAGTACTGCACGCCTTGAGAGACAGCATCTACTCCAACTAAAATGGGGGGGGAGTCAGGGGGAAAGGGGGAAGGGGTTTCTCTCGCCCATGACACTTAAATCTTTAGTTACGGCTCTGCTTACGGGGATCATTGGTGAGCACTGAAGGTGTGTTAGACTAAGTGCCTCTTTGCTCAGTAACACCAACTGCTGGCAGGTACTCGTCCATTACTTTCCTAGTGAGCTTATGACACACTCTGATTTGTTAGCGTGTGTTAAAGCTACTCTGATTGGCTATCAGGGGTCGAGCACCCACAACAGCACCCACAACATATATATCTTCTGACAGGTGTATCTGTGGATGCTTCCCAGTCTGAATGTGGTGTAATTTCATGAATATGACCATACCATACTTGGCCAACACTTGCACACCCTTTCCCTTTCTTGTACCATCTCTCTAAGGAGACACAAGATGTAAAGATGTTTTTGAATGTGAATAAGGATGCATGCATATGTTTTTTTGTGTGCATGTGCAGTACTGAAGTGCCTATTCTACGCAATCAAAATGGACTTGTTTTCAGCTCTACATCAGCCCCATTGTGTTTATTTGCTGTTCAAATGTGTGCATTCTGTGTTTATGTGTGTAGAGTGTGTATATAGAGTTTGTGTGAGTCAGGGTTGCCAACTCTTCCTTTAAATTATTAACACATAAATATGACACAGATTTTTGTCTGACTTGATTCTGTCTGTACATGTGTCTCAGTAGGGGCGGATCTAGAATTTTTTTCTACCCCGGGCGATATAGGGGGGAGGGGGGGGGGGGGCGATTTAGGCCCCGCCACTTTCTAACTTCTAAGGCTGCCGGCGCCTGCACAGTATGTGCAGGTCCGTTCGGCAGTGATAATGTGCTGTCCCGCTGCTCTGATTGTGTTTAAAACACAATCAGAGCAGCCGGGCAAGACATTATCACTGCCGAACGTACCCTGCACAGTGTGCAGCCGCCGGCAGCAAGCCCCTGCTAGGGGGGCGATCGCCCCGATCACCCCCCCCTGGATCCGCCACTGTGTCTCATTTAGATTGAATTAGTCACAGAACCTGTAAGTAATGAAAGTGAGGAGTGGGCAACCCTGCTACATGTTCATCAAATTGGTGCTGCGTTATGCGCTGTATAGTATGCATACTAGCATGGTAGATGTGACAGAACTTGAGCATGATATAATAAAATGGGCATGGCTTAATATTTCAATTGACACACATTGTCAAAGTAATTAGCTTATATTAACTTTAAATTCAAGTAATTCTAGCATTTCTGCCGTGAAATTACACAACTCCATCCCCCAGTCTTTCAACATCTCCCCTCGGTTAATTGTCGTACTACACAGACACAGGCGGATTGGAAACATAAAGTGGCCCTGGAAAAATTTAGTGGCCTCATGTGGGCGTGACCAAATCAACTGCAGGTGAGGGCAACACAAAAGTGGGCGGTATTAAGAACTACTGGACTTTGTTTGCAGTAACATTTCGGAAAATCTAGATGCGATGACTTAAGACACAGTGGTTTCTAAAGTAATGCAGGGCAACAGCTGTCAGCCATGTTATAAAATTACATGAATCCTTTTGCATTATCTGCGACTGGTTTATGCCTCTGTGCTCCAACTTGTTTAGCTTTCTACTAACGAATCCTTTCAAAATTCCCTTCATAGAAACATACTTGAGTTTGCTTAATAAGTTTAACTATTATGAAACATGTTGGCACAATGTTATTTGATCAGTCTGCCAGAGCAGCATATGATCACCTCACACACTATAGCATCTTTCCTTGACGTCATGAGATGCAAGCTAACAATTAAATCTATAATATAATATATATATATATATATATATATATATATATATATATATATATATATACTTTGTGTTTCTAAAAATGCATTTAAAGCTATTCTTCGATAAGGCCAATTGCCAATCTGCCCCTATATACCTTGGTCATGGTTATGGCACGCATATAATACAAAGCTCATTCTGGCCCATATATCGGTAGAAATCTGACAGCAACCATGATAAGGTGTACCCAGTTTACCAGAAAAATTAAATCTAAGAATTGATTATATTATCGACACAAATAGAACCTTTTGTCTCCAGTTTTGAGGAGCTTGTTAACAAGGCCTCAACATACTGCACAGTTTATTTCCAGAAACTTGCAAGATAATCAAGAGACTTTTGCAAATGACCAACATGTCATTGTCGGTAATAAAAAAGGACAGTTGTAACAACCCTTAAAATGCAATATTATATTTCCCAATGCCAAAAAAATCCCTAAATTTAGTGTTAATCTGTAACAAAACATGCATAAGTGCATACATATGTTAATCATACTTGCCAACATTTTTTTTTTTTCTTCCGGGAGATGCCGGCTGGGACGTGGGCGTGCAGGGGGCGGGGCTGCGAAATCGCGTCATTTTGGCCCCGCCCCCGTGACGGAATGACGCAAATCGCGTCATTTTACAGTGGGGGCGGGGCTAAACGCCGCGATTCCGGGTGAATCGCGGCGTTTAAACTAAATTTTTCCCCCTTCCTATCAGGGAGATTGCCACACTCGTCCGGGAGACTCTCGCAAAATGCGGGAGTCTCCCGGACAATGCGGGAGAGTTGGCAAGTATGATGTTAATGTATGTAAAATAACATAAATTTACCATCATGATTGACATTTACACCCAGCATTCCAAGCTCCAGAGTTCTAAAGTTCTAGCTGACTCAGATCTTAACTTTCTATCTACAAAGAATCTCTAGGCAGCTGCCAGAAATAGGAATAGATCAGATCTGTATGCAGTATTCAGAGAAGAAAATTAATAGTTGAGCCCGGAAAATAACTCAAACTCCATTGTCAATGTAAGTATATATTTGTTATTTTGGCAACTTCTCTAAAAGGCTGGCAGTTTTATTTGTATAAGAATGTGTTAGTTTATCTTTTAAAGTATGATTGAAATAAAAATATGAGAATCAAAATGTTGTTTTACTAAAATCTGATATTATACTGATAAAAAGTATCTTGCTTGTGTGTAGGGTGAATAAAGCCAGAGGCTGATTAAGGGTTCAAGCCACCCTAGGCTAATACACTTCTTGCTCCCCTCTCGCCTTCCATGCCAGGTTAATGTGTGGAAGGTGAAAATGAACTCGTCCTTAATTTAAAATCCAGCTTCCATAATTCCCCTCCACCACCACCACCACCACCACCAATGCTTATATTCCTGTGTTTTTTAAAACTCAGCTCCACGTGGCTTTTTAAAAAGGTATGGAAAACTTTGTCACTCATATACTTTTAATTAAAATCAGAACTATATAGCAGAATGGAGGCATGAACGAGCGCTACTGAGGGGGCAGGGAGCTGTCACGCCTGAATTTGTCGCCATCCTTATCTCTCCTACTCATTGGTCCTCAAGCGCCAGCCCAAGCATGACTAATTGTCTTTAGTCTTTACCGTGGGAATATGTCAAGATTAAAATTTTAAATTTTTATTTCAGATTTTCTTTTTTACTGTTCTCTTATATTTTAAAATTTATTTCAGTTCATACTTCTCCCTGTCACAATTTTGCACTCCCAAAAATGTTGCAGCCCCCAAAAGCCCCACGCCCTAGACTGTAGCCTAATTATTCTATTGGATATCATGCCCTTAATAGCTCCATAGTACTAATTTATACATATCTCTGGACAGTGGTTTGGTCATCAAAATAAAGCTTTTCTTACATAGTAATAGCACCAATGTAATTTGTAGGCTATAAAAGGTACTACTACTTACCATACAGAAAATGAAAAAATAATTACAAAACTATACTAATTAAGCAAACTTGTACACTTTTTAGAGAATTTTTTTGGATAAATTCCTAATGTTGTGACATTATGAGCTAGATGCACCACGCAAGGTGAACAAAATCCTCTTCTTTGTAATTTTCATTGATTTTATCTGAATCCCTTACACTGGGATACAGGATTGACAGTCAATGTAAACCATATGGTTCAACAATACAAACCATATGAGGGGAAGACATTTGTGAGAGCCCATAGTCAATAAGCATGCAAAACTGTCTTTTTATTGCTTTCCTTAATAGTGGAAAAGGTGTGGAAAGCAGTATTCAAACTTATCTCAATAATGGAAGTCCTTCAAGGGAATCACAGCAAAAGGAAACCTCGGGGTAAATGTATCAATCTGCGGGTTCTTCAACACCCGCGTGTTCAGCCTCTTCCGCGATTAAATTTCAAGCGGCGCTGCATTGTAAAGGGTTACTTCCCTTTACAATGCAGCGCCGCTTGAAATTTAATCGCGGAAGAGGCTGAACACGCGGGTGTTGAAGAACCCGCAGATTGATACATTTACCCCCTCATGTCCAGACAAGACTCTTTCTGTAAGTATGTTAATGCTACATACTCTTTTCTTTGAATAGGACATTTTTGGAACTGCCATCGATTCCTAACAATCTCTGTTTTAGATAACCATTGTCTGCTGCTATTTTACCGGGAATCATTGTTATTTTATCGATATCTTTGAAGGTGTTTTCTCCCCCAAATAATCACATTATTCAAAGTGTAACTAAAGTCTAACTAAAGATCTTTACAACATAATGAAGTATCTTCTCTTTCTATTTTGCTGACTTTATTACTTGCATGGGTCTATAGCTAAATTGCTTTTAAAATGATACATTTATCTCCTTCAATGGAATTCTGCTCTTTTATGCAAAAACTTCAGATCTCACCATGGTCATCATCATCATCACTATTTATTTATATAGTGCCACTAATTCCGCAGCGCTGCACAGAGAACCCATTCACATCAGTCCCTGCCCCAGTGGAGCTTACAATCTAAATCCCCTAACATACACACACAGACAGACTGTATAAATTGCCTAGTGCCAAGAAAATTTGTATTGTCATGGGCACTTCTATAAGAGGGCTAAATTCGCAGATGATTCTTTACTGAACTATTTTTACAGAGTATAGTGAGTTACATCTTCGCAGATCACAAAAGGTGTACTCTTATGAGCTTTGCTGGTAATCAACATGAGCAACTGGATTTTGCACAGATAATACAATGACATTGAATTCTGCCCTTCTGCCCTGAGGTTGTGGCCACCACTGCGTCCTTGGCAAGCTTCAGGTAGCATTTTGTAAGATTTAAAAATCCCAGGATCCAGACTATTGGGAGTAGAAACCACTGCTTTGAGTTGGTTTATCAGGCTACATCTATGTATCACTGTCAGGCGCCATCCCTGCTCTGCGATCCACTCGCAGGGATGGACGCCTTGTTCTGTTCCTTTCACCCAATGCATCTTCCTGCTGAGTCTTCAGCATCCTCCCATGGCAGGCAGCAGGATCTTCTTCATGGATGAGCGCTGTGGAATGCGGAAAACAGAAGTGGGGTTGCCAGCGTTATTCTGGTCGCCTCTTCTAATTACAGGGTTATTTGAACCCTTCCCTGACTCCTACCCAGTGCCTGAGTATCTATTGCCAGACCTAGTGTTCCTCTGGATATCTTCTAGTTACTAATAATGTCGTGGCTTTGACCTACTCCATGACTTTTGGGTCTTCTCTTGAACAGTTCCTGGTACGACCTTGGCTTTTCCTGATTACCCCTTTGGATTATCCTTTGGTAACTTCTCTGTCCTCATTGGCTTGTGACCAGAGCCGGATTAAGGTAATGGAGGCCCCTGGGCTTATGGGGCCTCCATTCCCTCATGATGCCCTCCCTGTGAGACACCCCCCCCCCCCCCCCGCAAGCACTTACCTCTTTCTGTTCTCCTGTCGCTGTAGTCCTTCCGCTGCGCGCTGTAAGCTCCTTACTGAGGAGATCTCATGAGAGTGAGACTCATAATCTCACTCTTACGAGATCTCCTCAGTAAGGACATTACTGAGCGCCGCAGAAGGACTACAGTGACAGGCTCAGCAGCATTTATTGGGCCTGCACCAATCAATAATGCCGCTGAGCTCTTTCAAGGGCCCCCTGGATGCCTGAGGCCCCTGGGCTGTAGCTCAGTTAGACCTCGGGTTAATCCGGCACTGCTTGTGACCCAGCTTTTCTGACCTTTCTACGTATTATCACGTCACCTCACTAAGGACTTTCTACGAGGTCCACGATATGTATGTTCCACGCAGCCAAGTCCATACCTCCTTGGTCCATGATGAACACTGGGGGCATAATAGACTCCAGGCCTTGCAGCACAATTGAGTCAATCTTACTAGGTATACTATCTTGGTGTACTTTTCAGACTATGATGAAGCAATTACTCTTATTCCAGAACTCAGAAAGGAGTTTCAGAGTCATGGATCGCACCAGCTGATCTCATTATTACGTTAAGAAGTAAAAATTCTTGCAAAGGCACTGACATTGAGACTTAACCAAGTTATAGCCAGCTGGTTTACCCAGGCCAATCGAGGTTTATACAGTGGAAGTTGGCTGCAGTTAATGTCTGGAAACTGTGTTACTCTACAGGTGTTGCATTGTAACTCACAGTCAAAACTGCTCCCTGTGCTCCGTGCTGGCACATGTGCAGAAGACGCCCCATCCCGTTGCTATGGTTGGTCTGACCACCTGAATTACCCAATCAGGCCTGTTTCTTCCAATTTAAGGAAGGCTCTGACAGAGTATTAGGTCTTATTTCCTGTGCTTCAGAATTTGTTGCTCTGTGTGCTGACACTCTATTGGATCCCTGGCTTGACTTTAGCATTCCCTTGGACTCTCCTTCTGGTTAACCACTGTCATCCTTGTGAATCTGACCTTTGTTTCTCCTCTGAAGCTCCTCTTGGATTCAGTAAAATATGGCGACTGTGATGCTGTACGATATTTGCCTAAATGGAGGAGATTTATGTGAAATTTCCTTCATTAATGCATGGTAAACATACTTAAAAGATGCGGAAACATTAGTTTGTGCATCTTTTAAGTGTCAAAAAAGCTTGATGCATAGACCCCTATTACTTTAAACTTGGTCTACTGAGTCTATCTCATGAAGTTGTTTGTGAACACTTGATCACAATACTGATTCTCATTTCCAGTTCTATGGATGAGACACTTTGGTAACTAGATCCCAGAGCACTTTGATTATATCCATATGGCTGTCTGGGCTCTGAGTTAAGAGAACTGGTTTGGCATTTTCAACATATTGTAATTACCAATATATCAATATTTAAGCTCTTGTCCCTGCAGTCACAATTTTTGTTGATTGAGTTGGATCAGTTACCAAATGTGCAGATGTGTATGATTTTGAGTCAGATTAACTCATTTGTTATTTCACAAAAAAAAAAATTGGTGTACACAATAAGGGTAATTTATGAACGGCTAAATCTGTGGACCCTCAATGGTTCTTTATGTGTGCAAGTATTTGTGTCACAAGTGCTTTTCAAGGTACATGCCCATTTGACAGTCATTGGAAACACCTCAGTAAAAGTAATCTGCGCCTAATTTTGCAAATTGCCCATTGCGCTACAAAAATGTAAATTATGGAAACACTGATAAAGCCACATCTAAACCCAACCAAATGTAACTTTGCGACCAGCTAGTTTATTCATTTAGGGCTTGATTCATTAAGGCATGCAAAACTAACGTATATTGTGTTTTCTAGACCATATGCACGTTAGTATGCACTAAGAGCAGATCAAAAGATACGTCTCTTGAATATGGTATGCTCTAGTCTAACAGACAATACACTGTAGGATACGTACAATATATATGTGGAATATAAAGTCCCAAAAGAGTGCACAGAAATAAAAATTCAATAATTGTCACCTGTTAATAATATAGGGTCTGATTCATTAAGGAACTGAGGCAAGAATTTGAGTAGGGTTTCTTACTTAAGTTTTCTAGACAAAATCATGTTGCATTGCAAGGGGTGTAAATTAGTTTGTTATTTTGCACATAAGGAAAACATTGGCTGTTTTTTCATGTAGCACACAAATATCAACTTTAAATTTCAGTGTACAAATAAGCTATCATGTATTTGTGTGCTACATGAAAAAACAGCCAGTATTTAACTTATGTTTAAAACTATAAACTAATTTGCATCCTTAGCATTATAACATGGTTTTGTCCAGAAAACTTAAGTAAGAAAACTTACTCAATTTCTTGCCTAAGTTCCTTAATGAATCAGGCCATTAATGACAAAATATAAAAAAAAGTTTTTTTTTCTTTTCCTAATATACATTTATTAGGATGTTATGAATGTCTACTGTACATAAAATGCGTTTTTACAGTTCCTCCTGATTGCAATCACATGTTTAGCATGCATACACAGCCGTCATTTCTAGTAATTACTTACACTTACACCTGCCTGTAGCTGGTGCAAATGATATGACAGAAAAACATGTACCTTTGAAACGCCCAAAGCTTGAATTGGGCACTGCTGTATATGCTTGAGTTTGGCACATCCTTAATGTACATTAACTATGTGCATATGCCCATTTCAAGTTTTGGCCGTATCATAGCCTGGTATAAGTGTCCTTTGCGCTCAAAGATGAATTGGGTGTTGCTGCGTTCTCTTGCATATTGTCCGATTCTGGGCATACACAGAGAGACTTTATGCACCTATCGGAATTTACGTTCCTTAATGAATCAGACCCCTAATCTTTTAATTTTTTCTCTTTTTATACTTCCCAGTTTAGCCTGATTTAAATTATTCATGTGTGTGAAGGAACATCTGTACTTAATAGATCTGTCCTTGTTGAATGCTTAGAAACTCACTTTCTTGCAGAAATGCAACTAGAAGGGGCAAAGCTTGTCCCAATATAAGTATAGGGACAAGACCTGGGGGTAAATGTATGAATGTTCGATTTCTGCAAGTCGCCGGAAAACGGCGACTCTGCATTGAAAAATTAAAGCTGGCTTTTAAAGGCAAACTTGCCTTTACAAGCCATTGCCGCTTTAAATTTTACCTGCAAAGTCGCCGAATTCCGGCGACTTGCAGATATCAGACATTCATACATAAACCCCCTGATCTTCAGGATATCAGAGGTAAATTTAAGTCCTTTTATGGGGATAAGAAGGTTGTGCACCTTCTAGCGAATAAGTGAATGCTTTGCAGCTTCTGCCTTCTCCACCCCTTTATTTTATTTAAATAATCCAGCCAGCAAATCAAAACTGTTTTCTGCAGTTCAGTCAAAAATATGAGCACCTGTGTGTCTAATCTACACTTAGCAATATAAAGAGTAAATTATAATGAAATCAGTAACCAAGGTGTTGGGGATTTTAGGGCTCCTAACTTGGAAGGTGAGTGATGTTCTCTGATGCATCGTCAACAGCAATGTTTTCCTGGAAACTAATTTAAAATTATATGTATAGCTCAAGGAATGGTATTTCAGGAACACATCAAATGCAGCATAAAAATATTAAAATGTTTGTTAATGGTAGAACTGGAGATAAATTAAAGTCCTGCAGTTCGTTTTGGCTAAACATTTGGACTAGAAAAACTTTTGATTTTATTGAATTATTCATCCAAATTAATGATAGCATATTTCTGTGATTTGTGCATTAACCAATTTGAAACAAAACTATTTTCATATCATAATCTGAAGTGTGATGTGATTTTTGTTTGATACTATATACAGGTGTTCTAGGAAGTGCGTTTTACCATTTGGGAGCTATAGAGAGGGAATGTTTTTTGTGGTGTTGTTTTGTTTTGCTGTCTTTGCTTCTTTGTTTTGAGGGGTACTGGCAGTGACATTGCGAAACTACATAGGGAATACCCCAACCAACCACTATATTATAACTGTCTATTTATAAATATAACTTTGGCACTGAAAACTAGCAGACAACATCAGTCCCAGATTGCAGCCTCATGAGGTATCTGCTACTTACAGTGAATGACTCCACTATGGAATCAGCAGCATGTCTCTCTGAAATACCACACACATCATCAATGTGAATGATCCCATGTGAATGTTCACTGGAATGCAGGTTGTAATCTGGTAGGTGCAGATGGAACATTTTTTTTCTTATAGATATATGATGTAGCCAAGAGATTGTTGAAGACTGCTAGACACGCTGGATCATGTCCCAATAAACACCGTCCCCTCCATCCCCTCCATTTTATTTCAGTTGTACCAGGGCAGGGATAATTGACACACCGTGTGATTGGCTGTCAATTGCGCTGGTCATATAAAAAAGTGTTCCATCTATACATATTAGCAAAGAGCATTTTTAAGGTTAGAGTGCCTTTAAGAGTAAAACTTTCCTATGTTTCAGGAATGTGGCCTTCACCCTCTCTTACTTCAAAGCTGTCTTGTGATGTCTTGTCTATATTCTGCTCATTGCAAAAGTTCCAAATGCATTTTTTTTAAGAAATAAAAAGCAGTCATTTCATAGTTTACAATTCAATTTATGTATTTTTTGGGTCACATACAAAAGGAGTGTTTCTCTTTAAGTGAAACTGTGTTGGTGCTTAGCATTTGTGCAGACAGTCATACACCACTTAGGTGCAAGATAACCTTGTCTGTGACATAAGGGGTTCAAATTCTTTCTTCTGGCTGAACATTCCACTTATTAAATGAAACTGGACTGGTTTCAAGGTATTATGTTATCATTACAGAACACACAAATCATATTATACAAAAAATACAAGAACAAAAAAATGAATTGTAAAAAGCAAGTAACTCCTCTCATTATTTTCTGTAAAAGTACTACCTGGTAAAATGTTGTATTTAAGCCTGTGATATTAAATTACTAAGTTAGACGATGATTTTTCTTGCAAGTATAGACTATTATGTGCTCTAAGAGATTCACCATATATTTTATGTCTGTAGGTCTGAAAAATATATATTTTTTCTGGGTTTTAATTTTTTTTTGCAGTAAAACTTACTTAAGATCATTTGTTAAGCCAAAAACTACCGCATATTTATCAAGTCTGAAGTAAACAAAAGTGAAGCAAATTGGTATATAAGTATAGCTTGCTTTTCTAGGTCCAATAGAATCTTGGCCTTACAAGCATTAAAATGATTATTTTCGCTGAAAAGCATTCCAGAAAATTCAATCACTGGCTAGCCTCTCTGTTTATTATATATATATATATATATATATATATATATATATATATATATATATATATATATATATATGTATTATTGAGCTTAGTATGATGGACATTTCAGATTGCAAAAATATTTTTTCACACAAATGAATTGCATCATCTGTATAAAAAACAAAACGATGATGACTATTTTCCAGAAGCTTTCTCTCGTGAAAGTTAAGACAAGAAAATTCTTGGAAGAATTTTCTTCATATGGAAACAATCTTATGTAAATTATCAGATGTAGAATTTCTGCATATCTGTATTTCATTTAGATGGATTGATTTCTTCTTTTACAGATTATAAAAATGTTACATGGCCCAAAACAAATTGAGATATTAGTGTGAATAGGAACCCTCATACCTCGGCAGACTCGAAGGGGGCATTCAGTACTAGAAGACATTTGATAGACTTTGGCCAATATGTCTTCGAAAATTGGAAGAGTTATCACAATCCAAGTCTGCTTGTTACTTCATTCTATACTGTATTTTCTCAGTTGTGTTCCAAATGTTTTAATATGAATTATATATCCAATTAGCTATATTGCTAAGTATTTGTGGAATCTGACTATAAAAAAATAAAAAAATGGTGTTTATCATTTTTAGCCATAAAGAAATGTTTGCAGGTAAGGGCAGCCCTCAAATTACTAATATATATATATATGACTTACGTGTCATTGTCATATAGGATTACATATTGTCTGATCCTAACCACATATGTTATAGTAGTATTAATAACTTTTATTTTTCAATGTTTTAAAAGTTCCTAACAGAAAGTATCCAGGAACTTAAGTCACAGGATACATTTTTAGATGTGATTTAAGGTTTAAGTGAAATATAATATCAGCAGATGTGGACATAAATGGCTGATCAGCACTGAATGAATGAACCCACTAAAAGGATAAGGCAGGTAGTATGCAGGGAATTCCAAACATAGTGTTAGATCGTTATACTTCTCCAGTTTAAAGTTGCTGAAGTAACATGCACCAGTGAATGGGAAATATGGTTTCCATGTTAAACAGGACGGGCTTCAGTGTGACTCAGATGTGAGAATGTTTCCTGTGTCAGGGGGGAAATCAGTTCACTGTTGTATATGACAGTGACATATGACTCTTTTTTTCTTACTGATAAAATGCAGCGCTCTAATATGCCTGTCTGATACCAATATTTCTAAAGCTCTGAAATCATCTCTAAAATTTCATCTGATTTTGTCAGGAGAGGTATTTACCTTTCACAGAAAGTGAAATGAGGCACTAAAAATGTTTTCACCAGCATTTGGTCCTTTACCCTGACATAAAGTCCGTTTTCGCCACCGAAAAATCCTTTTCTCCGTATAAAAATCTTCCTTTTCATCTTAAATTTATTTATTTTGTATTTACCCAGGGAAAAATTACTTAAAAATAACAAGTAGATGGACACATTAGTGAAAAGCATAATTTGGAGTAGGGAAATGCTTGGAAAATTACTACAGAGTTTTATCAATAACCACATCAATGTAAAACTTAAAATGCTGACAGTATCTGGCAGAACATGTGTATCCAATCCAATGTGGGAGGAAACCCACACAAACATGGGGAGAACCTACAACTCCACCCAGATAAGACCCTGGTTGTAAATGTAGCCATGACCCTTGCGCAATGAGACAGCAATGCTAACCACTGTGCCATTGTACAGTCCACTTTAATATTAAATATTTAATGTGTGTCTAGCCCCACTACTAGGAGGTCAGTGCTTTAAAATATTTGGCACTGGCTTCTCCTGAGGGCCAAGAGCAAAGTTTGGATGGAGACACTGCTTCTGAAAAGAGGCAAGACTCGTCTATATTAGGGATGAGCGCACTCGGATTTATGAAATCCGAGCCTACCCGAACGTTGCGGATCCGAGTCGGATCCGAGACAGATCCGGGTATTGGCGCCAAATTCAAATGTGAAACTGAGGCTCTGACTCATAATCCCGTTGTCGGATCTCGCGATACTCGGATCCTATAAATTCCCCGCTAGTCGCCGCCATCTTCACTCGGGCATTGATCAGGGTAGAGGGAGGGTGTGTTAGGTGGTCCTCTGTGCTGTTTAGTTCTGTGCTGTTTAGTTCTGTGCTGTGCTGTGCTGTGCTGTGCTGTGTTCTGCAGTATCAGTCCAGTGGTGCTGTGTGCTGTGCTCTGTCCTTCTGAGGTCAGTGGTGCTGCTGGGTCCTGTGCTGTGTCCTGTTCAGTCCAGTGGTGCTGTGTCCTGTGCTCTGTGCTTCTAAGGGCATAGTTATTTCCCCAATATTCCCCTGTGTTTAAAAAAATAAAAAAAAGTTTTTTTAAAAAATACCAAAAACTACTTTAATTTTTTTTAATTACCACAAAATTTGCACAACCAATCCTGCAGTATAAGCCCATTGGTACTGCAATATTACCAAGTTCACACATTCAGCAGTAAAAGTCCAGTGGTACTGCAATATTACAAAGTTTACACATTCTGCAGTATCAGTCCAGTGGTGCTGTGTCCTGTGCTCTGTCCTGCTGAGTTCCGTAGTGCTGCTGGGTCCTGTGCCGTGTCCTGTTCAGTCCAGTGGTGCTGTGTCCTGTGCTCTGTGCTTCTAAGGGCATAGTTATTTCCCCATTATTCCCAAGTTTTTAAAAAATAAAAATAAAGTAAAAAAAAATAAAAAATTTAAAAAAAAAAAAAAATATATAATAATTATAACCAAATTTGCAAAACCAATCCAGCAGTATAAGTCCATTGGTACTGCAATATTACCAAGTTCACACATTCTGCAGTATCAGTCCAGTGGTGCTGTGTCCTGTGCTCTGTCCTGCTGAGTTCCGTAGTGCTGCTGGGTCCTGTGCCGTGTCCTGTTCAGTCCAGTGGTGCTGTGTCCTGTGCTCTGTGCTTCTAAGGGCATAGTTATTTCCCCACTATTCCCAAGCTTTTTAAAAATAAAAAAAAAGTAAAAAAAAATAAAAAATTTAAAAAAAAATAAATATATAATAATTATAACCAAATTTGCAAAACCAATCCAGCAGTATAAGTCCATTGGTACTGCAATATTACCAAGTTCACACATTCTGCAGTATCTTGTGCTACATATAATGGAGACCAAAAATTTGGAGGATAAAGTAGGGAAAGATCAAGACCCACTTCCTCCTAATGCTGAAGCTGCTGCCACTAGTCATGACATAGACGATGAAATGCCATCAACGTCGTCTTCCAAGCCTGATGCCCAATCTCGTAGTACTGGGCATGTAAAATCCAAAAAGCCCAAGTTAAGAAAAAGTAGCAAAAAGAGAAACTTAAAATCATCTGAGGAGAAACGTAAAGTTGCCAATATGCCATTTACGACACGGAGTGGCAAGGAACGGCTTAGGCCCTGGCCCGTGTTCATGACTAGTGGTTCAGCTTCACCCACGGATCTTAGCCCTCCTCCTCCTCCCCCCCCCTACAAAAAATTGAAGAGAGTTATGCTGTCAGCAACAAAACAGCAAACAACTCTGCCTTCTAAAGAGAAATTATCACAAATCCACAAGGCGAGTCCAAGGATGTTGGTGGTTGTCAAGCCTGACCTTCCCATCACTGTACGGGAAGAGGTGGCTCGGGAGGAGGCTATTGATGATGTAGCTGGCGCTGTGGAGGAACTTGATGATGAGGATGGTGATGTGGTTATTGTAAATGAGGCACCAGGGGGGGAAACAGCTGATGTCCATGGGATAAAAAAGCCCATCGTCATGCCTGGTCAGAAGACCAAATAATGCACCTCTTCGGTCTGGAGTTATTTTTATCCAAATCCAGACAACCAATGTATGGCCATATGTAGCTTATGTAAAGCTCAAATAAGCAGGGGTAAGGATCTTGCCCACCTAGGAACATCCTCCCTTATACGTCACCTGAATAACCTTCATAGTTCAGTGGTTAGTTCAGGAACTGGGGCTAGGACCCTCATCGGTACAGGGACACCTAAATCCCGTGGTCCAGTTGGATACACACCAGCAACACCCTCCTCGTCAACTTCCTCCACAATCTCCATCAGATTCAGTCCTGCAGCCCAAGTCAGCAGCCAGACTGAGTCCTCCTCAATACGGGATTCATCCGAGGAATCCTGCAGCGGTACGCCTACTACTGCCACTGCTGCTGTTGCTGCTGTTAGTCGGTCATCTTCCCAGAGGGGAAGTCGTAAGACCGCTAAGTCTTTCACAAAACAATTGACCGTCCAACAGTCGTTTGCCATGACCACAAAATACGATAGTAGTCACCCTATTGCAAAGCGTATAACTGCGGCTGTAACTGCAATGTTGGTGTTAGACGTGCGCCCGGTGTCCGCCATCAGTGGAGTGGGATTTAGAGGGTTGATGGAGGTATTGTGTCCCCGGTACCAAATCCCCTCGAGATTCCACTTCACTAGGCAGGCGATACCAAAAATGTACAGAGAAGTACGATCAAGTGTCCTCAGTGCTCTTAAAAATGCGGTTGTACCCACTGTCCACTTAACCACGGACATGTGGACAAGTGGTTCTGGGCAAACGAAGGACTATATGACTGTGACAGCCCACTGGGTAGATGCATCCCCTTCCGCAGCAACAGCAACAGCTGCATCAGTAGCAGCATCTACAAAATGGCTGCTCATGCAAAGGCAGGCAACATTGTGTATTACAGGCTTTAATAAGAGGCACAACGCTGACAACATATTAGAGAAAATGAGGGAAATTATCTCCCAGTGGCTTACCCCACTTAGACTCTCATGGGGATTTGTGGTGTCAGACAATGCCAGTAACATTGTGCGGGCATTAAATATGGGCAATTTCCAGCACGTCCCATGTTTTGCCCACACCATTAATTTGGTGGTGCAGCATTACCTCAAGAGTGACAGGGGTGTGCAGGAGATGCTTGCGGTGGCGCGCAAAATTGCTGGACACTTTCGGCATTCAGCCAGTGCCTACCGCAGACTAGAGGCACATCAAAAAAGCATGAACCTGCCCTGCCATCACCTCAAACAAGAGGTTGTGACGCGCTGGAACTCCACCCTCTATATGCTGCAGAGGATGGAGGAGCAGCAAAAGGCCATTCAGGCCTACACAGCCACCTATAGGCAAAGGAGTGGGGATGCGCCTCAGTCAAGCGCAGTGGAGACTGATTTCCGTGTTGTGCAAGGTTCTGCAGCCATTTGAACTTGCCACACGAGAAGTCAGTTCCGACACTGCCAGCTTGAGTCAGGTCATTCCCCTGATCAGGCTGTTGCAGAAGCAGCTGGAGAAAGTGAGGGAGGAGCTGGTAAGCCATTGCGATTACACCAAGCATGTAGCTCTTGTGGATGTAGCCCTTCGTACGCTTTGCCAGGATCCGAGGGTGGTCACTCTTTTAAAGTCAGAGGAATACATTCTGGCCACCGTGCTCGATCCTCGGTTTAAAGCGTATGTTGTGTCTCTGTTTCCGGCGGACACAAGTCTACAGCGGTGCAAAGACCTGCTGGTCAGGAGATTGTCCTCTGAAGAGGACCGTGACATGCCAACAGCTCCACCCTCATTTTCTTCCACATCTATGGCTGCGAGGAAAAAGCTCAGTTTTCCCAAAAGAGGCACTGGCGGGGATGCTGATAACATCTGGTCCGGACTGAAGGACCTGCCAACCATTGCAGACATGTCTACTCTCGCTGCATTGGATGCTGTCACAATAGAAAAAATTGTGGATGATTACTTTGCTGACACCATCCAAGTAGACATGTCAGACAGTCCATATTGTTACTGGCAGGAAAAAAAGGCAGTTTGGAAGCCCCTGTACAAACTGGCTCTATTTTACCTGAGTTGTCCCCCCTCCAGTGTGTACTCGGAAAGAGTTTTTAGTGCAGCGGGGAACCTGGTCAGTGAGCGGCGAAGGAGGTTGCTTCCTCATAACGTTGAAAAAATGATGTTTATAAAAATGAATAATCAATTCCTCAATGAAGTACAGCACTGCCCTCCAGATACTACAGAGGGACCTGTGGTTGTGGAGTCCAGCGGGGACGAATTGATAATGTGTGATGAGGAGGAAGTACACACTGTAGGGGGAGAGGAATCAGAGGTTGAGGATGAGGACGACATCTTGCCTCAGTAGAGCCTGTTTAGTCTGTACAGGGAGAGATGAATAGCTTTTTTGGTGTGGGGGCCCAAACAAACCAATCATTTCAGCCAAAGTTGTTTGGTAGGCCCTGTCGCTGAAATGATTGGTTTGTTAAAGTGTGCATGTCCTATTTAAACAACATAAGGGTGGGTGTGAGGGCCCAAGGACAATTCCATCTTGGACCTTTTTTTTTTGCATTATATGACCAATCAACAGTCGTTTGCCATGTTCAAAAAGTAAAACCAAATTTAAAAAAATACAAGAAATTAAACTAAAAGTAAAATGCCGTGTCATAATTTAAAACAAGAGGTATTGACGTGCTCTAAAACTACTGTATTGTTGTTTATATTTTATAAACACTACACTTGAAAGCTTGAGTCTTTCAATAAAAAAGTAACTGTCCATTGCACGAATATTTGCAACAGGGACAATTTTAGGGTTAAGAAAGTCAACTAATAACACTTCGACGCTGTCTGTCTTTATAAACACTACACTTGGAAGTTGGAGGAGGTATTGTGGCCCCGGCACCAAATTTACTACCGGGGCCACTCCACTGTGCAGTCCATATTTAGGTGTATCAGATATTAAACAACGGTGACAGTTGATGCCCAATTTTTTAATTATATTGTGGCCTCGGTACCAAATTGTGTACCGGGGCCACCACACTACGCAGTCCAGATACTTGTTTTTGTGGAATTCAGACCAGTTGAGGGTTTTATTATTATATTGTGTGGACCACTCTATCTATACCACACTACAACTCTATACCACTCTATTTCATACTTTAATTCTATTTCATACTTTAATTCTATTTCATACTTTAATTCTATGACTAATTACCATAAAGAGGAACAAAATAAACCAATTTTACCAAAAGTATAATATGACTTAGACTTACAAACACTACACTTGAAAGATCGTGCCTTTAAATGAAAAAGTCAGTCTTCATTGCACGACTATGTGCAACAGGGACAGTTTTTTGGGTTTACAAAGTCAACGAATAACACTTCTACCCTGTCTGTCTTTAACATACTTGATGGGATCTCAATGACGAATTGTCTGTACCATGTTTGGAGGAGGTATTGTGGCCCCGGTACCAAATTGGGTACCGGGGCCACTCCACTATGCAGTCCAGATAGAGGTGTATCAGATATTAAACAACGTTGACTGTTGATGCCCAATTTTTTAATTATATTGTGGCCTCGGTACCAAATTGTGTACCGGGGCCACCACACTACGCAGTCCATACCCTTTTTTGGTGGAATTCTGACACGTGGAGGGTTTTTTAATTATATTGTGGCCTCGGTACCAAATTGTGTACCGGGGCCACCACACTACGCAGTCAAGATAGATAGATGCGTATCATAGATAAAGTTCATTCAGTGGTGTGGGGCAAATTGAAAAATATTCAAAATGCACTGACATTATCAAAAACAAGAGGTTGTCACACGCTAAAACTCCAACATGTATATGATGGAGAGGATGGAGGAGCAGCCGTATGTGTAGTGTAATGCAGACCTGTTGAATGTTTTTTATATATTTTATTGTGGTGCCCAGTGCCCACTCCTCTAGGCAGTCCAGGTACATTTATTGGTGCGAATCATAAAAGTTCAGGGTTTTTAATATATCTTGTGGTGACCCACTCCTATACGCAGTCCAGGTACATTTATTGGTGCGATTCATAAAAGTTCAGGGTTTTTAATAGATATTGTGGTGACCCACTCCTCTACGCAGTCCAGGTACATTTATTGGTGCGAATCATAAAAGTTCAGGGTTTTTAATATATCTTGTGGTGACCCACTCCTCTACGCAGTCCAGGTACATTTATTGGTGCGAATCATAAAAGTTCAGGGTTTTTAAGATATATTGTGGTGACCCACTCCTCTACGCAGTCCAGGTACATTTATTGGTGCGATTCATAAAAGTTCAGGGTTTTTAAGATATATTGTGGTGACCCACTCCTCTACGCAGTCCAGGTACATTTATTGGTGCGATTCATAAAAGTTCAGGGTTTTTAATATATCTTGTGGTGACCCACTCCTCTACGCAGTCCAGGTACATTTATTGGTGCGAATCATAAAAGTTCAGGGTTTTTAATATATCTTGTGGTGACCCACTCCTATACGCAGTCCAGGTACATTTATTGGTGCGATTCATAAAAGTTCAGGGTTTTTAATAGATATTGTGGTGACCCACTCCTCTACGCAGTCCAGGTACATTTATTGGTGCGAATCATAAAAGTTCAGGGTTTTTAATATATCTTGTGGTGACCCACTCCTCTACGCAGTCCAGGTACATTTATTGGTGCGAATCATAAAAGTTCAGGGTTTTTAATATATATTGTGGTGACCCACTCCTCTACGCAGTCCAGAAAGATACCTTGTTGCAACGTTTTGGACTAATAACTATATTGTGAGGTGTTCAGAATACACTGTAAATTAGTGGAAATGCTTGTTATTGAATGTTATTGAGGTTAATAATAGCCTAGGAGTGAAAATAAGCCCAAAAACTTGATTTTTAAACTTTTTATGTTTTTTTCCAAAAAAATCCGAATCCAAAACCTTAAATCCGAACCGAGACCTTTCGTCAAGTGTTTTGCGAGACAAATCCGAACCCCAAAAATAACGAAAATCCGGATCCAAAACACAAAACACGAGACCTCAAAAGTCGCCGGTGCACATCCCTAGTCTATATACACACATATATACTTGTTTTTATTGCATTGTGAGGACCCATGTCTGGGACATGGTGTATAGGGACACCCTTTTACTAACGACCTGTCAACAGAGCAATCATATGGGTATGTGTAGGAGCTGTTTGTCACCAGAGTTACCAATTGAGATTTACACTTTGACTTTGCTCAAAGTACTGACATGGACTGCATGATGGGAAAAGTTTCATGTACTTTGGTTACAGCTCTCGTCAACCACTGCGTATCGTTTAAAAAAGTTTAATCCCTTTTTAAAGCTGTTATGTGGTTCTTTATGTAGAATTTCACCCCAACCAGTTCCGACCTTTCAGTGCTGATGGGTCAGTTATGAGACATGCAACACAGTCGCGCTTTCCGGACCTCCAGCATGTTTGGATAAACCTGATCAGGATGACTTTTGAAAGCAGTTGTTACTACTTCAGTAGGCTTCCTGTTTCTCATTGAGGTACAAGTGCATCTTTTTCACATCTTCTTTGAAAGGTAAGAGCTGAGGCATGTTCCACTTGGACTTCTTAAGAGTTTTTTAGGCAGCCGATAAAATCAACTTGTTCAATCTTGCCTCATAGATCTTCCTGAAGTTGCAAGCATTTTCAACTGCAGCAGTGCAGCCCTCCATCATGGCTCGGCACGCCTCTTTTGTAAGCTGTGCCCAACCTTGAGAGACAGTAAAGGTGTCTTAAATGTACCTGTCTCCTGGTCAGAGCCAGCTACCAGCTTCACAGCTTCTACTACATTCATAAAGTTTGATGGGATGGTAAAGTCTTACATCCTCTCCAAAGGGGTAGATCTTCAAAGTGCATGAAGATTTTGGCATCCATCTCTTTGTCTGGAAGTTTGTACGGGACCAGAACACAGCGTCCTGTCCTCATCGCCTCAGCAGTGTGCGCAAAGTTGCCTCTATTGCGAAGATGTGTCAAATGCATGCACCTTACTTTTGGAGAATTTCATGGCTCAGGCTCTATCAGTCTTATTGTGGTGAACATGCTCCATAAGCCAGACTATGTTTGAGAGGAGTTTCTCACAGTACAGGCAGTACTGGTTTTGTTATACACCATTACTGTTTCTGGGTAGCATTTGGATGGACATCACACCATCTTTTCAGTCTTCTGTGTTTAAAACACTGCTACTAACAGGTCGAGAATGATCATGTATAGAACACATCTCTGGGTACCTGCACTTTGTTCCACTTCCTGACAATGGGGCATCACCGCTGGTGTCTGAACTGCTCTCCACCTCCGAAGTGTCAGGGGCATATTTATCTTCACTGCTCTCTGAGCTATAGTCAGAGCCACCAATGGGCTCTGTTATGCTCCACAGTGCCTACTTTACTTTTAGCAGCAGACGGATGCGACCGTGTCTTGTCCCAGTTCACTGTAAAAAGGCCGGAAAAGATTCAGTCTTCTCCTTTTCCTACTCATAGTGGGTCATACATGTGGATGGTTAACTGACCTCTAGCACTAGCGTGCACACACACTCTGCCCTCCACAACGGACACGCACACTTTTGGTCCGACAAAAGTGACTCGGTGGAAAATGCCAGATTTTTATGCCAAGTATAATTTTTGTCCCCACTACGACTAAGGTCCACACAATGTTGGTGTGTAAACAGGTCAATGTCACCATAAGCATAGGAATGCAAGTACACACACACACACACACAAGGGTTACCTACAATTAGGCAGTGATTTAAAGTTATACATAAGAAGTGGTGGTTTGTCAGTTTAGAAGTAGTGTTATAGAAAATATATGTGAATAAAATTTGATAATTATATAGACAGTGTTTTAACATGTGCATTGCTAATATTTGCGACCCTTCAAGAGGCAGATCAGAAGTGTTCACTTGTAAGCACAGACAGTGCCGGCTAAAGGCATGATCAGCATGTGCAGCTGCGCGTGGCACCGGGACCTAGGGGGCGCACAGATATTCAGCTCGAGGTACAGTATGACTCGGCAGTCAGACAATGGCTCACTACCCCTCCTGCATCTTTAGTGTCCTGCTCCCTCCTCCTTCCTGTTGGTTGTGATGCCCATCATCACGTCCTGACTCTGACTGTGAAGAGCCATGCAAAGAGAAGCCGCTACCAGAAGAGAAGCCAGTAGAGTAGAATTTCCTCTGCATGCTTCGCATTATAATAAGTGGGAAGTAGGCTTATTTAATGAGATGGTACAAACTAGCAATGCACTAATTTTGGACAAAGGGTTTATAGTAACATTTAGGTTCGGCTAATCATATATCCTTAGTACTTAGCCAGCCATACCTGAATCTTGATTTCCCTGTGATGTAATGTTATAGTGCAAAGGTTTTTCAAGAGCTAATTTCAAAGAGAAAAAATGTTGGTCTTTCCTGCTAAAATTTCATATATGCATTAAATTAGAGTTTGGATTTAGATAGGAATACTACAGAATCCTTTTCAAAATTCAGTATTAAGCGAAATTCTAAATAAAATTAGCACAAATAGAACAAATAGAAAATGTGCTAATTATCCCTAATTTCCAGTCCTAGATTTTAAAGAATGTCCTTGTTTTTCATTAATGACTAACTGCCTAAGATGGTTCATCTTATTTTAAATATTGAATGCAGTTTTCATTGTCTATTAGATGCGGATTCAAGTAACCACATTGAATTTTGTGCAATATGTTTCTGCGCTGATTACTGAGATCTATGGTACAGGAAACATTGCTCTACTAGGTGCAGCAAAAGTTAGCAAATATTTTTATCTACAACATTCCAACGAGACACATCGTGCAGGTAACAACGGGACCTAGCAGCTAATTGAGTCCACCCCTTATTGTTTGGGCTTTTTACTTTTACATTAACAAGTGATGAAGAAGTGTATTTAAAATGTAATAATAATAATAATAATAATAATAATAATAGTAATATTTAGGAATCACAAGGTAAGATAAACAAAATAAAAACTATTAATAAACAAGTTTAAAACTGTTCTTGTTTCTTTTGTTTCTTTGTATCTGCGCATCACTAGGACTGTTGTAAAAGAAATAAAATATTCAGCATTCTCCTTTTTCATGAAAATATTTAAATTTAATATTTGAATTATTTAATCCCATGTCTCCTACCTACGAGGTACAGTTATGCCAAAGTCACCTATTTCACAGTAATTGAATGTATTTTCACCACATTTAATTTATGTTCTGCGTCCAAGTAACAAAGTTGTAATTTCCTAGGAAACCATGAGATGGAAAATAAATTATGTGCTTAAGTAAAATTGGAGGCAATGCCAAAGTAATTCATGTTTTGGTTCATTGGTATAATTTGATAAGACCAATTTGTATAATAGAGAGTAATTAGGCCTAGGTATTATCTTCAAAGAGGCAGAAATATCAAATTTCAGTTCCACAGTAAGGAGTTTAAATATTAATGTGAAGTTCATTTCTGGGTCACAATACGAAAAGAAGGTAACTGTACCCACAAGATTTTAAGTCATGATTTACACATGCAGAAATAGCTTACAAACCCACAAATAGTAGCTGATACAAAACTCTATTCTCTGTGCATACTAGAGAAAAAATTATATATTTTTAATAATGTAGTTTTCTGTTATGTTCATTTATGAAATTTTTGAAATTTCTCACAATATAAAATGTACTTAAAAGTCATATTTTGATGATACTGTTTTATATTTTTCTCCTCTCAGTCCCTATACGAAAATGTAACTTTTGGCGGTGTTGACATTGCTAACATAAATACAGCATTCTCATTTTCTGGCTGGTTCCATGAAGCATCCAAATTCTCAACATTGCCCTGCTTTAAGATATAAGGCTTGTATCTATCACACTTTGCTGACATTGTTGTGCCACTCTCCTCTGTAATTTCTATTCACATCAACTTGGAACGACATAGGGAAGATGCATAGACAACATTGCTGTTTGTTTGAATCATATAAGTGGTAATAGCATAGAAAAGAATATTACTGGATCTTTGGAGGCTTCAGGCGACCAGCAGACTTGCCGCAAAAAATCTGCAACAGAACTTTTTTGGGTAGTTAAACTTACATACTATAGCCACACAAACATACACATACCAGAATCAGTTTAGGCAGATGCCAACTAACTTACCAATGTGTATGGATCATGGGAGAAATACCATGGCCCAAAAACATACATACAAATACATGAATAAAACATTGCTTTGAGACAAAGGGAGACTGGATACGAGTGTAAAAAGATCCAAGGTCCTTAATAGTTTCTCAAGTGATTTGGGGACCAGGCCCAATAAACAAGCTGAACACATTGATTATGCACACATATATTAAAAGTCCATGCGTCCAGCTCTCAAGCTGTGTTCCAAATAGAGTGTAACTCGAGAGCACCGGCAGAAAAATAATGCAGCATCTAAATCCACTGATCCACACAGACAGCAGTGATACAAACAGTGTGGAAGTCATCTCTTTAAATAAAACATTTTTTATGTCTTAAAATAAACACACACATTATATATATATATATATATATATATATATATATATATATATATATATATATATATATATATATATTGTAACAAAAGGAGGCATTTAGCTGGCAATATGCAGAGAAAGCAGGGAAGTAGAGTAAAACATTGGCACAGTTATGTACCTAGGTGGAGATTAAACCAGGTAAAAACATATGTGTAGTAAAAGTTGGTTTACTTACAAGATTTAAAAAGCTGCTTCCTCTCAGCAAACAGACAGGGTGTATCTGAAAGTCTAAACAGAGCCAGGGATGGGCGTGTCCTTTTTAAAGAGAAGGTGGGTGTGTCACCTGTCCATCAAGCTAGGCCTGTGGGAGGAGTGTCAGGTATAAAATCCTGCTTGTTATATTGTTCAGGGAGATCAACGCTGGGATAGCTGGCTGATCGTGACAGAGAGCCTGGACTATGTATAGTAAGCGTTTAGGGTCTCCATAATTGCTGTGCAAGTATACGGTGTCAAACAATTATTACCATCCTGACAATAAAGAACCATAAAAAGGAAGAAGTTGTACGCGTGTGCTTCACCAGTAGCGGGCTCTTGCCACAAGATATATATATATATATATATATATATATATATATATATATATATATATATATATAAATAAATAATCTTTTTTAAACATTATTAAGAATTTATTTGTCCACTAAATGGAACTGAAAGCCTGAGACTGGCCCGGCTGTTATGCTCTGGGCAGGTACTGCATGGGCATGTCAGTACTGCATCCCTTTTCCAACATATTTTTTTTAAACAATAATAAAAAAAACTGTCACCCTATTTGCAGACACCCCCAGATTCAGTTTGAACCATTCCCATTAATAAAAAACCTTCGTAATTAGCATAAAATCCTTTATAATGACTGACTAATCCAAATGTAAACCAGATATTCATTTTAACCCTGCCCACATGAGTTTAAACTACTCAACATTAATATATTATTCCTAATAATGACAACTAAATATTAATCCTATCACATAATTTTAAATAGCTCAAAATTAATGTAAAACTCTCCAATGCTACATAATCTCATTTAATATTCCATTTGACAATTAATATAAACAATAATGACTTAACAATTAAGACTTACCCTTCAGCTTCTGTAATATTCATTCTTGTGCTATAGGTGCAGCTGCTATCATGACAGGCATAGGGGTAACATGCTGGAATAGGATTGGTGAAATTCTCCTTTCTATCCCCCCTCACACTGTGCATAACAGGTAGGTAGGTTCTCTCAGACCTGGGAGTATGAATAAGCAGCAGTGACTGTAAGGTAATAGGCTAACGATTAGCCTATTACTGTACTCTTTTTTTCCCTTCCAATAGGCATCCTGTGATCGGATAGACTTACATCGCCAACAGGTTTGTTGAAGGAAGAAAGATGAAGGGATGCTCTTCCTGCACAGTTTAACTGGATATCTTTCACACAGTCAGTAACCGACTGTTACAGTCCAGTCCTATTGGTGTTACCTGCCACAAGATACTTGCCAAACATGAAAAACACATACTTTTAAAAATAACATTTACTAACTACATTCAAATAGTTGCACTGACAATTCAAAAAATGCTTATACAATATTGTAAATTAAAATGTAGCACTTTTACCTTTAAGGATGGGAATTGCACTAAAAGACTCTGAAAATTTGGAATGCATGTCTGTACTGTCTGGAACCTCAGCAGGAAAAGCAATATTCTCAGTAATCTTAAGGTGGTGAGCCTTCCACTCATGAAAATCAGGGCACAGGGCAGTACAATCTGCAATCTAAGGGTAAAGGCCAGGCCTCTCTCTAACCTTATGATGCAGATTTATTCTCTCTTGAATCTTAGGAACCAGGACAGTCTTCTCTTGAACATCAGGGCACAGTTAATTGCTCTCTAAGATCTTCAGAGCGCAGGGCAGTACACCTTGCAATTTCAGGGCAAAGATCAGTCCACTCTGGAACCTAAGACAATTCTGTCCTAAGTCCTTAAGAGTACTGCTTTTGAACGTCATGATGCCGGGAAGTCCTCTCTCTCACCTCGGGATGATCATCGGTTCTCTCTGGAACCTCTTGGTGCAAGGTGTTCATCTCTGAAAACTGAAGCACAAGGCAGTCATCTCTGGAACCTCTGGACGGATCTGCCCGAGGTCTCTGAGAGGACTACCTCTGGAACTTCATGACTCAGACCAGATCTCTCTTGAATCTCATGATGCGATCAAATTCTCCCTGGAATTTCAGGATGCAGGGCTATCATTTCTGTGACCTCAGGGTGCCAGGCAGTCCTCTCTGGAACCTCTGGACTGGTCTGCCCGAGGTCTCTGAGAGGACTGCCTCTGCAACTTCATGACTCTGGCTAGCATTCACTGGAACCTCATGATGAAATTAAATCCTCTTTGGAATCTCAGGATGATGAACTGTCAATTTTATAACTTCAGGATGTCCGGCAGTCCTCTCTGGAACCTCTGGTCTGGTCTGCCCGAGGTCTGTGAGAGGACTACCTCTGGAACTTCATGATTTAGACCAGATCTCTCTTGTATCTCATGATGCGATCAAATTCTCCCTCGAATCTCAGGATGCAGGGCTGTCATTTCTGTGACCTCAGGGTGCCAGGCTGTCCTCTCTGGAACCTCTGGACTGGTCTGCCCGAGGTCTCTGAGAGTACTGCCTCTGGGACTTCAAGACTAAGGCCAGCTCTGTCAGGAACACAATGATGCAGTGAAACTCTGCATGGAATATCAGGATGCAGGGATGTAATTTTTGAACCTCAGGGTGCTGTGCAGTACTCTCTGGTATCTCTGGACTGGTGTGCTCGAGGTCTCTGAGAGGACTGCCTCTGCAACTTCATGACTTTGGCCAGCATTCACTGGAAACTCATTATGAAATTAAATCCTCCTCTGAATCTCAGGATGAAGAACTGTCAATTTTTTAACATCAGGGTGCCGGGCAGTCCTCTCTGGAACCTCTGGCCTGGTCTGCCCGAGGTCTCTGAGAGGACTGCCTCTGCAACTTCATGACTCTGGCTATGATTCACTGGAACCTCATGATGAAATTAAATCCTCTTTGGAATCTCAGGATGAAGAATTGTCAATTTTATAACATCAGGGTGCCAGCCAGTCCTCTCTGGAACCTCTTTACTGGTCTGCCCGAGGTCTGTGAGAAGACTACCTCTGGAACTTCATGACTCAGACCAGGGGGTAAATGTAATACTGTACCTAAAGCTTACGCAAGTAACGTAGCTCATTGCGCATGCGCTACTCTACTTGCGTAAGCTATATTTACTGTATTACAGCTTACGCAAGTAGCTCTAGTTTCAGTATTATGTGATTTCCCCACTAGCATGGGAAAATGCCATAATACTGTAATTTGAACTTATGCAAACAACGTAAGCTCAGTGCGATACGGACCTCCTACTAGGTAGGAGGTGTTTGCGGCGTCTCAAGACTTTTTTTTATTTTTCTTAAAGCAAGCAGACAGATTCGGGATCTTACAAATATGGGCCCCTTCTGGGCGAAGTGTTCCTGCTTTTCAACAATTGTTTTTGGAAGTATAAAATGGCTGGGACTGGGGCAAGCCCTCAAGATAGAGGTATAAATATTAAGGGACTGGGGCAAGCCAGGACTTTGGTAAGAAGACATCATTGGTGAGTATTTGTTTTTTTTTATTTTCATTAAATAGATGTGGTTAAAAAGAGGGTGGTTAGTGTCTTTATTGTGGGGTTTTTATTTTTAATAAATATATGTGGTGTTTATGAGGGAATTGTTGTTTTGTAAACTTTTTTGTTTGTGGAACTACAGGGCCCAGCAAGCCAGGGATGTCAGGGAATGTTGGCACTTGTGGTTCTCCAAGTGCCAACATGCCCTGGCTGCCGTGGGTATGCTGGTGCTTGTAGTTATACAAGCACCAGCATGGCCACACTGTTTTTGGCAACCTGGCTGGCAGGGACTTGTAGTTCCACAAAAAAAATTGGTGTCAGTTTGTTTTTTTAATACTTTATCGCCGTATTACCCTACTACCCACAGCCCAGGGGTAGTAGGAAGAGCCCTAGTGCTATCAGCACTGGGCTGGTTCTTTCTAGGGAAAGGGCCCGCTCGTTTTTTTCGGCGGACCCCACTCCCTAGGGAATCCAGCCCAGCGCTGAACAGTCTAGGGTTAGTTAGTCATTATGGCAGGGGGACCCCTGTCGCGTGTCCCCCTGCTATAGTGCCGCCAACCCTGGCTGGTTTGCCTAGTGCTGGTAAAGTGAAAATCGGGGGGACCCCACGCAAAATGTTTCCCTGATTTTCACGGGACCAGCACTAGTCAGGCAGCAGTAGGGTTAAGCATGAATAGCGGGGGGACCTCACGCTTTTTTTTTCTTCAACTTTTATCTGTTCTTTAACTTTTTAACACTGCCAGGGCAGTGTAACAGTGATGTGTTGATACAAAACGCTGCTATCAAGCAGCGTGCTGTATCTGGCGTGTTTAGAAGCAAACTCTCCTGAGTTTGCTAACTTGCAGCTTCATACATTATAGATTTGTATAGCTGCAGTGGCAAACAGTGGTGAGTTTGATCTCTGACGATTTTGCAAGTAGCGATTTTGACAGAAGCAGAACTCTGGCGATTTTGTATGAAAACTCAGCTTCATACATCGGCGAGTTTCAACTCTCCCGAGAAAATCGCTGGAGTTGCAAACTAGCACTTTGATACATTTACCCCCAGATCTCTCTTGAATATCATGATGCAATCAAATTCTCCCTGGAATCTCAGGCTGCAGGGCTCTCATTTCTGTGACCTCAGGGTGCCAGGCAGTCCTCTCTGGAACCTCTGGACTGGTCTCCCCGAGGTCTCTGAGAGGAGTGCCTCTGGGACTTCATGACTCAGGCCAGCTCTCTCTGGAACACAATGATGCAGTGAAATTCTGCATGGAATATCAGGATGCAGGGATGTCATTTCTGTAACCTCAGGGTGCTGAGCAGTACTCTCTGGTACTAGTGTGCTCGAGGTCTCTGAGAGGACTGCCTCTGCAACTTCATGACTCTGGCCAGCATTCACTGGAACATCATTATGAAATTAAATCCTCCTTGGAATCTCAGGATGAAGAACTGTCAATTTTGTAACATCAGGGTGCCGGGCAGTTCTCTCTGGAACCTCTGGACTGGTCTGCCCGAGGTCTGTGAGTGGACTACCTCTGGAACTTCATGACTCAGACTAGATCTCTCTGGAATCTCATGATGCGATCAAGTTCTCCCTGGAATCTCAGGATGCAGAGCTGTCATTTCTGTAACCTCAGGGTGCCGGGCAGTCCTCTCTGGAACTTCTGGACTGGTCTGCCCAAGGTCTCTGAAAGGACTGCCTCTAGAAGATCATGACTCAGGCCAGCTCTCTCTGGGACATCATGATGCAGTGAAATCCTCCTTGGAATTCCAAGATGCAGGGCTGTTCTCTCTGGAACTTCAGGATACAGGCAACCTCAAGATGCAAGGCAGGCCTCTCTGTAGAGCCATGGTATTGGAGCATTCCCATGCCCCCAAGAAGAGGTTCCTCCCTCCCAATGCCCTCTGTACCTCTTTTTTGGGGCAGGGGAGGCTCTCAAACATTAGAAACACGTAATTTTAATTATAACATTGACTAACTACATTCAAATAGATGCATTGACAATTTTGTAAATTTAAACATAGCAAGTTTACCTTGAAGGACGGAAATTGCACTAAAAGATTCTGGAACCTTAGGGTACATGGCTGTACTATCTGGAACCTCAGGAGGCAAAGCAATACTCTCAGGTTTCTCAAGGTGGTGAGACTTCCTCTCATAAAAATCAGGGCAGAGGGCAGTGCTATCTGCAATCTAAGGATAAAGAAAATGTCTCTCCCTAACCTCAGGATGCAGATTTGTCCTCTCTTGAATGTCAGAAAACAGGACAGTCTTCTCATGAACCTCTGTGCGCAGTTAAGTCCTCTCTGGATCTTCAGAGAGCTGGGCAGCACACCTTACAATTTCAGGGCAAAGGTCAGTCCTCTCTGGAACCTCAGACTGTTCTGTCCTAAGTCTCTGAGAGGACTGCCTTTTGAACGTCAAGATGCCGGGATGTCCTCTCTTTCACCTCAGGATGCACATTGGTACTCTCTGGAACCTCATGATGGAAGGCTTTTCTCTCTGAAAACTCAAGGCACAGGGCAGTCATCTCTGAAACCTCTGGAATGATCTGCCCGAGGTCTCTGAGAGTACAGCCTCTGGAACTTCATGAGTCAGGACAGCTCCCTCTGGAACCTTACGATGCAGTGAAATCCTCCATGGAATCTCAGGATGCAGGGCTGACACTTCTGTGACCTCAGGGTGCCAGGCAGTCCTCTCTGGAACCTCTTGACTGGTCTGCCCGAGGTCTCTGAGAGGACTGCCTCTGGGACTTCATGACTCAGCCCAGCTCTCACTGGAACACAATGATGCAGTGAAATCCTGCATGGAATATCGGTATGCAGGGATGTCATTTCTGTAACCTCAGGGTGCCGAAGAGTACTCTCAGGTACCTCTGGACTGGTCTGCTCAAGGTATCTGAGAGGACTGCCTCTGCAACTTCATGACTCTGGCCAGCATTCACTGGAACCTCATGATGAAATTAAATACTACCTGGAATCTCAGGATGATGAACTGTCAATTTTGTAACATCAGGGTGACCGGCAGTCCTCTCTGGAACCTCTGGACTGGTCTGCCCGTGGTCTGTGAGAGGACTACATCTTGAACTTCAAGACTCAGACCAGATCTCTCTGGAATCTCATGATGCGATCAACTTCTCCCTGGAATCTCTGGATGCAGGGCTGTCATTTCTGTAACCTCAGTGTGTTGGACATTCCTCTCTGGAACCTCAAGATGAAGGACAAGATTCTCTGGAGAGCCAATGTAATGATCATGCACTTAACCCCAAGAAGAGGTTACACCCTGCCAATGCCCTCTGTACCTCTTCTTGGGGTCTAGGGAAGGCTATCAAACAAAAAAGGACCTACTACTAAATACAATATTGATTAATGAACCTCAAATAGTAGCATCAACAATTCAAAAGTGCTTTAAAAATTATGGAATTTAAAACGTAGCATTTATACCTTGGTAAATGGGAATGGCACTAATGAATTCTGGAACCTCAGGTCTCAGGTTTTTACTGTCTGGACCAAAGGAGGCAAGGCAGACCTCCCTGGAACCACAGGATGTAGTGCAGTCCACTCTGGGACATAGGCACTGCCATGCCAGAGGTCACTGAGAGGAATGTCTCTGGAAAGTCATGATGCAGACCAGCTCTTTCAAGAACCTGATAATGTAGTCAAACCATCCTTGGACACTCAAGATGCAGGGCTGTCATTTCTGTAACCTCAGGGTGTTGGGTTGTCCTCTCTGGAACCTCAAGATGCAAGACAAGATTCTCTGGAGAGCCAATGTAATAATCATGCACTTAACCCCAAGAAGAGGTTACACCCTGCCAATGCCCTCTGTACCTCTTCTTGGGAGCCAGGGGGGGCTATCAAACAAAAAAGGACCTACTACTTAATACAATATTGATTAATGATCCTCAAATAGTAGCATCAACAATTCAAAAATGCTTTATCAATTATTGAATTTAAAACGTAGCATATATACCTTGGTGAATGGGAATGGCACTAATGAATTATGGAACCTCAGGTATCAGGTTTTTACTGTCTGGAACAAAGGAGGCAAGGCAGACCTCCCTGGAACCTCAGGATGTAGTGCAGTCCACTCTGAGAAATAGACACTGCCATGCCAAAGGTCACTAAGAGGACTGGCTCTGAAAAGTCATGATGCAGACCAGCTCTTTCAAGAACCTGATAATGTAGTTAAACCATCCTTGGACACTCAAGATGCAGGGCTGTTCTCTCTGGAACTTCAGGATACAGGCAAAATCAAGATGCAAGGCAAGCCTCTCTGTAGAGCTATGGTATTGGAGCATTCCCATGTCCCCAAGAAGAGGTTCCTCCCTCCCAATGCCCTCTGTACCTCTTTTTTGGGGCAGGGGAGGCTCTCAAACATGAGAAACACGTAATTTTAATTATAACATTGACTAACTACATTCAAATAGATGCATTGACAATTTTGTAAATTTAAACGTAGCAAGTTTACCTTGAAGGATGGAAATTGCACTAAAAGATTCTGGAACCTTAAGGTACATGGCTGTACTATCTGGAACCTCAGGAGGCAAAGCAATACTCTTAGGATTCTCAAGGTGGTGAGCCTTCCTCTCATGAAAATCAGGGCACAGGGCAGTACTATCTGCAATCTAAGGGTAAAGAAAAGGCATCTCCCTAACCTCAGCATGCAGATTTGTCCTCTCTTGAAACTCAGAAAACAGGACAGTCTTCTCTTGAACCTCTGTGCGCAGTTAAGTCCTCTCTGGATCTTCAGAGAGCTGGGCAGCACACCTTGCAATTTCAGGGCAAAGGTCAGTCCTCTCTGGAACTTCAGACTGTTCTGTCCTAAGTCTCTGAGAGGACTGCCATTTGAACGTCAAGATGCCGGGAAGTCTCTCACCTCAGGATGCACATTGGTTCTCTCTGGAACCTTATGATGTAAGGCTTTCCTCTCTGAAAACTCAAGGCACAGGGCAGTCATCTTTGGAACCTCTGGACTGATCTGCCCAAGGTCTCTGAGAGTACTGCCTTTGGAACTTTATGAGTCAGGACAGCTCCCTCTGGAAAACAATAATGCAGTGAAATCCTCCATGGAATATCAGGATGCAGGGCTGCCATTTCTGTGACCTCAGGGTGCTAGGCAGTCCTCTCTGGAACCTCTGGACTGGTCTTTTGGAGGTCTCTGAGAGGACTGCCTCTGCAATTTCATGACTCTGGCCAGCATTCACTGGAACTTCATGATGAAATTAAATCCTACTTGGAATCTCAGGATGAAGAACTGTCAATTCTGTAACATCAGGGTGTCGGGCAGTCATCTCTGGAACCTCTAGACTGGTCTGCCCGAGGTCTGTGAGAGGACTACCTCTGGAACTTCAGGACTCAGACCAGAGGGTAAATGTATGAATGTCCTATTTCTGCAAGTCGCCGGAAATCGGCGACTTTGTAGTGAAAATTTAAAGGGGCGATGGCTTGTAAAGGCAAACTTGCATTTACAACCCGTCGCCCCTTTAAATTTCATTGCAAAGTCGCCGATTTTCGTCGACTTGCAGAAATCGGACATTTATACATTTACCCCCAGATCTCTCTGAAATCTCATGATGCGATCAACTTCTCCCTGGAATCTCAGGATGCAGGGCTGTCATTTCTGTAACCTCAGGGTGTTGGGTTGTCCTCTCTGGAACCTCAAGATGCAGGACAAGATTCTCTGGAGAGCCAATGTAATGATCATGCACTTAACCCCAAGAAGAGGTTACACCCTGCCAATGCCCTCTGTACTTCTTCTTGGGGGCCAGGGGAGGCTATCAAACAAAAAAGGACCTACTACTAAATACAATATTGATTAATGATCCTCAGATAGTAGCATCAACGATTCAATAATGCTTTATCAATTATTGAATTTAAAACGTAGCATATATACCTTGGTGAATGGGAATGGCACTAATGAATTCTGGAACCTCAGGTCAAAGGTTTTTACTGTCTGGAACAAAGGAGGCAAGGCAGACCTCCCTTGAACCTCATGATGTAGTGCAGTCCACTCTGAGACATACACACTGCCATGCCAGAGGTCACTGACAGGACTGGCTCTGGAAAATCATGATGCAGACCAGCTCTTTCAAGAACCTGAAAATGTAGTCAAACCATCCTTGGACACTCAAGATGCAGGGCTGTTCTCTCTGGAACTTCAGGATACAGGCAACCTCAAGATGCAAGGCAGGCCTCTCTGTAGAGCCATGGTATGGAGCATTCCCATGCCCCCAAGAAGAGGTTCCTCCCTCCCAATGCCCTCTGTACCTCTTTTTGGGGGCATGGGAGGCTCTCAAACATGAGAAACGCATCATTTTAATTATAACATTGACTAACTACATTCAAATAGTTGCATTGACAATTTTGTAAATTTAAACGTAGCAAGTTTACCTTGAAGGAAGGAAATTGCACTAAAAGACTCTGGAACCTTAGGGTGCATGGCTGTACTATCTGGAACCTCAGAAGGCAAAGCAATTCTCTCAGGTTTCTCAAGGTGCTGAGCCTTCCTCTCATGAAAATCAGGGCACAGGGCAGTACTCTCTGCAATCTAAGGGTAAAGAAAAGGCCTCTTCCTAACCTCAGGATGCAGATTTGTCCTCTCTTGGATCTCAGAAAACAGAACAGTCTTCTCTTAAACCTCAGTGCGCAGTTAAGTCCTCTCTGGATCTTCAGAGAGCTAGGCAGCACACCTTGCAATCTCAGGGCAAAGGTCAGTCCTCTCTGGAACCTCAGACTGTTCTGTCCTAAGTCTCTGAGAGGACTGCCTTTTGACCGTCATGATGCCGGGAAGTCCTCTCTCTCACCTCAGGATGCATATTGGTACTCTCTGGAACCTCATGATGGAAGGCTTTCCTCTCTGAAAACTCAAGGCACAGGGCAGTCATCTCTGGAACCTCTGGACTGATCTACCCGAGGTCTCTGAGAGTACTGCCTCTGGAACTTCATGAGTCAGGATAGCTCCCTCTGGAAAACATTGATGCAGTGAAATCCTCCATGGAATATCAGGATGCAGGGATGTCATTTCTGTAACCTCATGATGCCGAGCAGTACTCTCTGGTACCTCTGGACAGGTGTGCTGGAGGTCTCTGAGAAGACTGCCTCTGCAACTTCATGACTCTGGCCAGCATTCACTGGAACCTCATGATGAAATTAAATCCTCCTTGGAATCTCAGGATGATAACTGTCAATATTATAACATCAGGGTGCTGGGCAGTCCTCTGTGGAACCTCTGGACTGGTCTGCCCGAGGTCTGTGAGAGGACTACCTCTGGAACTTCATGACTCAGACCATGGGGTAAATGTATCAATATGCGGGTTCTTCAACACCCGCGTGTTCAGTCTCTTCCGCGATTAAATTTCAAGGGGCGCTGCATTGTAAAGGGAAGTTAACCCTTTACAATGCAGCGCCGCTTAAAATTTAATCGCGGAAGAGGCTGAACATGCGGGTGTTAAAGAACCCGCATATTGATACATTTACCCCCATATCTCTCTGGAATCTCAGGATGCGATCAAATTCTCCCTGGAATCTCAGGATGCAAGGCTGTCATTTCTGTAACCTCAGGGTGTTGGGCAGTCCTCTCTGGAACCTCAAGAGGCAGGACAAGATTCTCTGGAGAGTCAATGTAATGATCATGCACTTAACCCCAAGAAGAGGTTACACCCTGCCAATGCCCTCTGTACCTATTCTTGGGGTCCAGGGGAGGCTATCAAACAAAAAAGGACCTACTACTAAATACAATATTGATTAATGAACCTCAAATAGTAGCATCAACAATTCAAAAATGCTTTAACAATTATGGAATTTAAAATGTAGCATATATACCTTGGTGAATGGGAATGACACTAATGAATTCTGGAACCTCAGGTCTCAGGTTTTTAATGTCTGGAACGAAGGAGGCAAGGCAGACCTCCCTGGAACCTCAGGATGTAGTGCAGTCCACTCTGGGACATAGGCACTGCCATGCCAGAGGTCACTGAGAGGACTGTCTCTGGAAAGTCATGATGCAGACCAGCCCTTTCAAGAACCTGATAATGTAGTCAAACCATCCTTGGACACTCAAGATACAGGTGTGTCCTCTCTGGAACTTCAGGATGCAGGCAACCTCAAGATGCAAGGCAGGCCTCTCTGTAGAGCCATGGTATTGGAGCATTCCTATGCCCCCAAGAAGAGGTTCCTCCCTCCCAATGCCCTCTGTACCTCTTTTTGGGGCAGGGGAGGCTCTTAAACATGAGAAACACGTAATTTTAATTATAACATTGACTACATTCAAATAGATGCATTGACAATTTTGTAGATTTAAACGTAGCAAGTTTACCTTGAAGGATGGAAATTGCACTAAAAGACTCTGGAAGCATTGGGTACATGGCTGTACTATCTGGAACCTCAGAAGGCAAAGCAATACTCTCAGGATTCTCAAGGTGGTGAGCCTTCCTCTCATGAAAATCAGGGCACAGTGCATTACTATCTGCAATCTAAGGGTAAAGAAAAGGCATCTCCCTAACCTCAGCATGCAGATTTCTCCTCTCTTGAAACTCAGAAAACAGGACAGTCTTCTCTTGAACCTCAGTGCGCAGTTAAGTCCTCTCTGGATCTTCAGAGAGCTGGGCAGCACACCTTGCAATTTCAGGGCAAAGGTCAGTCCTCTCTGGAACTTCAGACTGTTCTGTCCTAAGTCTCTGAGAGGACTGCCATTTGACCGTCAAGATGCCGGGAAGTCTCTCACCTCAGGATCCACATTGGTTCTCTCTGGAACCTTATGATGTAAGGCTTTCCTCTCTGAAAACTCAAGGCACAGGGCAGTCATCTTTGGAACCTCTGGACTGATCTGCCCAAGGTCTCTGAGAGGACTGCCTTTGGAACTTTATGAGTAAGGACAGCTCCCTCTGGAAAACAATAATGCAGTGAAATCCTCCATGGAATATCAGGATGCAGGGCTGCCATTTCTGTGACCTCAGGGTGCTAGGCAGTCCTCTCTGGAACCTCTGGACTGGTCTTTTGGAGGTCTCTGAGAGGACTGCCTCTGCAATTTCATGACTCTGGCCAGCATTCACTGGAACTTCATGATGAAATTAAATCCTACTTGGAATCTCAGGATGAAGAACTGTCAATTCTGTAACATCAGGGTGTCAGGCAGTCCTCTCTGGAACCTCTAAACTGGTCTGCCCGAGGTCTGTGAGAGGACTACCTCTGGAACTTCAGGACTCAGACCAGAGGGTAAATGTATGAATGTCCTATTTCTGCAAGTCGCCGGAAATCGGCGACTTTGTAGTGAAAATTTAAAGGGGCGATGGCTTGTAAAGGCAAACTTGCATTTACAACCCATCGCCCCTTTAAATTTCATTGCAAAGTCGCCGATTTTCGTCGACTTGCAGAAATCGGACATTTATACATTTACCCCCAGATCTCTCTGGAATCTCATGATGCGATCAACTTCTCCCTGGAATCTCAGGATGCAGGGCTGTCATTTCTGTAACCTCAGGGTGTTGGGTTGTCCTCTCTGGAACCTCAAGATGCAGGACAAGATTCTCTGGAGACCCAATGTAATGATCATGCACTTAACCCCAAGAAGAGGTTACACCCTGCCAATGCCCTCTGTACTTCTCCTTGGGGGCCAGGGGAGGCTATCAAACAAAAAAGGACCTACTACTAAATACAATATTGATTAATGATCCTCAGATAGTAGCATCAACGATTCAATAATGCTTTATCAATTATTGAATTTAAAACGTAGCATATATACCTTGGTGAATGGGAATGGCACTAACGAATTCTGGAACCTCAGGTCAAAGGTTTTTACTGTCTGGAACAAAGGAGGCAAGGCAGACCTCCCTGGAACCTCATGATGTAGTGCAGTCCACTCTGAGACATAGACACTGCCATGCCAGAGGTCACTGAGAGGACTGGCTCTGAAAAATCATGATGCAGACCAGCTCTTTCAAGAACCTGATAATGTAGTCAAACCATCCTTGGACACTCAAGATGCAGGGCTGTTCTCTCTGGAACTTCAGGATACAGGCAACCTCAAGATGCAAGGCAGGCCTCTCTGTAGAGCCATGGTATTGGAGCATTCCCATGCCCCCAAGAAGAGGTTCCTCCCTCCCAATGCCCTCTGTACCTCTTTTTGGGGGCATTGGAGGCTCTCAAACATGAGAAACGCATCCTTTTAATTATAACATTGACTAACTACATTCAAATAGTTGCATTGACAATTTTGTAAATTTAAACGTAGCAAGTTTACCTTGAAGGATGGAAATTGCACTAAAAGATTCTGGAACCTTAGGGTACATGGCTGTACTATCTGGAACCTCAGGAGGCAAAGCAATACTCTTAGGATTCTCAAGGTGGTGAGCCTTCCTCTCATGAAAATCAGGGCACAGGGCAGTACTATCTGCAATCTAAGGGTAAAGAAAAGGCCTTTCCCTAACCTCAGCATGCAGATTTGTCCTCTCTTGAATCTCAGAAAACAGTACTTTCTGGATCTTCAGAGAGCTGGGCAGCACACCTTGCAATCTCAGGGCAAAGGTCAGTCCTCTCTGGAACCTTAGACTGTTCTGTCCTAAGTCTCTGAGAGGACTGCCTTTTGAACATCATGATGCCGGGAAGTCTCTCACCTCAGGATGCACATTGGTACTCTCTGAAACCTCATGATGGAAGGCTTTCCTCTCTGAAAACTCAAGGCACAGGGCAGTCATCTCTGGAACCTCTGGACTGATCTGCCCGAAGTCTCTGAGAGTACTATCTCTGGAACTTCATGAGTCAGGACAGCTCCCTCTGGAACCTTACGATGCAGTAAAATCCTCCATGGAATCTCAGGATGCAGGGATGTCATTTCTGTGACCTCAGGGTGCCAGGCAGTCCTCTCTGGAACCTCTGGACTGGTCTGCCCGAGGTCTCTGAGAAGACTGCCTCTGCAACTTCATGACTCTGGCCAGCATTCACTGGAACACAATGATGCAGTGAAATCCTGCATGGAATATCAGGATGCAGGGATGTCATTTCTGTAACCTCAGGGTGCCGAAGAGTACTCTCTGGTACCTCTGGACTGGTCTGCTCGAGGTCTCTGAGAGTACTGTCTCTGCAACTTCATGACTCTGGCCAGCATTTACTGGACCCTCATGATGAATTTAAATCCTACTTGGAATCTCAAGATGAAGAACTATAAATTTTGTAGTCTCAGGGTGTCGGGCAGTCCTCTCTGGAACCTCTGGACTGGTCTGCCCGAGGTCTGTGAGAGGACTACATCTGGAACTTTATGACTCAGACCAGATCTCTCTGGAATCTCATGATGCGATCAACTTCTCCCTGGAATCTCAGGATGCAAGGCTGTCATTTCTGTAACCTCAGGGTGTTGGGCAGTCCTCTCTGGAACCTCAAGAGGCAGGACAAGATTCTCTGGAGAGTCAATGTAATGATCATGCACTTAAGCCCAAGAAGAGGTTACACCCTGCCAATGCCCTCTGTACCTCTTTTTTGGGGCAGGGGAGGCTCTCAAACATGAGAAACACGTAATTTTAATTATAACATTGACTACATTCAAATAGATGCATTGACAATTTTGTAGATTTAAACGTAGCAAGTTTACCTTGAAGGATGGAAATTGCACTAAAAGACTCTGGAAGCTTAGGGTACATGGCTGTACTATCTGGAACCTCAGGAGGCAAAGCAATACTCTCAGGATTCTCAAGGTGGTGAGCCTTCCTCTCATGAAAATCAGGGCACAGGGCAGTAGTATCTGCAAGCTAAGGGTAAAGAAAAGGCATCTCCCTAACCTCAGCATGCAGATTTGTCCTCTCTTGAAACTCAGAAAACAGGACAGTCTTCTCTTGAACCTCAGTGCGCAGTTAAGTCCTCTCTGGATCTTCAGAGAGCTGGGCAGCACATCTTGCAATCTCAGGGCAAAGGTCAGTCCTCTCTGGAACTTCAGACTGTTCTGTCCTAAGTCTCTGAGAGGACTGCCTTTTGAACGTCAAGATGCCGGGAAGTCTCTCACCTCAGGATGCACATTGGTACTCTCTGGAACCTTATGATGGAAGGCTTTCCTCTCTGAAAACTCAAGGCACAGGGCAGTCATGTCTGGAACCTCTGGACTGGTCTTTTGGAGGTCTCTGAGAGGACTGCCTCTGCAATTTCATGACTCTGGCCAGCATTCACTGGAACCTCATGATGAAATGAAATCCTACTTGGAATCATAGGATGAAGAACTGTCAATTCTGTAACATCAGGGTGTCGGGCAGTCCTCTCTGGAACCTCTAGACTGGTCTGCCCAAGGTCTGTGAGAGGACTACCTCTGGAACTTCAGGACTCAGACCATGGGGTAAATGTATGAATGTCCTATTTCTGCAAGTCGCCGGAAATCGGCGACTTTGTAGTGAAAATTTAAAGGGGCAATGGCTTGTAAAGGCAAACTTGTATTTACAAGCCATCGCCCCTTTAAATTTCACTGCAAAGTCGCCGATTTTCGTCGACTTGCAGAAATCGGACATTTATACATTTACCCCCAGATCTCTCTGGAATCTCATGATGCGATCAACTTCTCCCTGGAATCTCAGGATGCAGGGCTGTCATTTCTGTAACCTCAGGGTGTTGGGTTGTCCTCTCTGGAACCTCAAGATGCAGGACAAGATTCTCTGGATAGCAAATGTAATGATCATGAACTTAACCCCAAGAAGAGGTTACACCCTGCCAATGCCCTCTGTACCTATTCTTGGGGTCCAGGGGAGGCTATCAAACAAAAAACGTCCTACTACTAAATACAATATTGATTAATGAACCTCAAATAGTAGCATCAACAATTCAAAAATGCTTTGACAATTATGGAATTTAAAACGTAGCATATATACCTTGGTGAATGGGAATGGCACTAATGAATTCTGGAACCTCAGGTCTCAGGTTTTTATTGTCTGGAACAAAGGAGGCAAGGCAGACCTCCCTGGAACCTCAGGATGTAGTGCAGTCCACTCTGGGACATAGGCACTGCCATGCCAGAGGTCACTGAGAGGACTGTCTCTGGAAAGTCATGATGCAGACCAGCCCTTTCAAGAACCTGATAATGTAGTCAAACCATCCTTGGACACTCAGGATGCAGGGCTGTCATTTCTGTAACCTCAGGGTGTTGGGTTGTCCTCTCTGGAACCTCAAGATGCAGGACAAGATTCTCTGGATAGCAAATGTAATGATCATGAACTTAACCCCAAGAAGAGGTTACACCCTGCCAATGCCCTCTGTACCTATTCTTGGGGTCCAGGGGAGGCTATCAAACAAAAAACGACCTACTACTAAATACAATATTGATTAATGAACCTCAAATAGTAGCATCAACAATTCAAAAATGCTTTAACAATTATGGAATTTAAAACGTAGCATATATACCTTGGTGAATGGGAATGGCACTAATGAATTCTGGAACCTCAGGTCTCAGGTTTTTAATGTCTGGAACAAAGGAGGCAAGGCAGACCTTCCTGGAACCTCAGGATGTAGTGCAGTCCACTCTGGGACATAGGCACTGCCATGCCAGAGGTCACTGAGAGGACTGTCTCTGGAAAGTCATGATGCAGACCAGCCCTTTCAAGAACCTGATAATGTAGTCAAACCATCCTTGGACACTCAAGATGCAGGTATGTCCTCTCTGGAACTTCAGGATGCAGGCAACCTCAAGATGCAAGGCAGGCCTCTCTGTAGAGCCATGGTATTGGAGCATTCCCATGCCCCCAAGAAGAGGTTCCTCCCTCCCAATGCCCTCTGTACCTCTTTTTTGGGGCAGGGGAGGCTCTCAAACATGAGAAACACTTAATTTTAATTATAACATTGACTAACTACATTCAAATAGATGCATTGACAATTTTGTAGATTTAAACGTAGCAAGTTTACCTTGAAGGATGGAAATTGCACTAAAAGACTCTGGAAGCTTAGGGTACATGGCTCTACTATCTGGAACCTCAGGAGGCAAAGCAATACTCTTAGGATTCTCAAGGTGGTGAGCCTTCCTCTCATGAAAATCAGGGCACAGGGCAGTACTATCTGCAATCTCAGGGTACAGAAAAGGCCTTTCCCTAACCTCAGCATGCAGATTTGTCCTCTCTTGAATCTCAGAAAACAGTACTCTCTGGATCTTCAGAGAGCTGGGCAGCACACCTTGCAATCTCAGGGCAAAGGTCAGTCCTCTCTGGAACCTCAGACTGTTCTGTCCTAAGTCTCTGAGAGGACTGCCTTTTGACCGTCATGATGCCGGGAAGTCCTCTCTCTCACCTCAGGATGCATATTGGTACTCTCTGGAACCTCATGATGGAAGGCTTTCCTCTCTGAAAACTCAAGGCACAGGGCAGTCATCTCTGGAACCTCTGGACTGATCTGCCCGAGGTCTCTGAGAGTACTGCCTCTGGAACTTCATGAGTCAGGATAGCTCCCTCTGGAAAACATTGATGCAGTGAAATCCTCCATGGAATATCAGGATGCAGGGATGTCATTTCTGTAACCTCATGATGCCGAGCAGTACTCTCTGGTACCTCTGGACAGGTGTGCTGGAGGTCTCTGAGAAGACTGCCTCTGCAACTTCATGACTCTGGCCAGCATTCACTGGAACCTCATGATGAAATTAAATCCTCCTTGGAATCTCAGGATGATAACTGTCAATATTATAACATCAGGGTGCCGGGCAGTCCTCTGTGGAACCTCTGGACTGGTCTGCCCGAGGTCTGTGAGAGGACTACCTCTGGAACTTCATGACTCAGACCATGGGGTAAATGTATCAATATGCGGGTTCTTTAACACACGCGTGTTCAGTCTCTTCCGCGATTAAATTTCAAGGGGCGCTGCATTGTAAAGGGAAGTTAACCCTTTACAATGCAGCGCCGCTTAAAATTTAATCGCGGAAGAGGCTGAACACGCGGGTGTTAAAGAACCCGCATATTGATACATTTACCACCATATCTCTCTGGAATCTCAGGATGCGATCAAATTCTCCCTGGAATCTCAGGATGCAGGGCTGTCATTTCTGTAACCTCAGGGTGTTGGGCAGTCCTCTCTGGAACCTCAAGAGGCAGGACAAGATTCTCTGGAGAGTCAATGTAATGATCATGCACTTAACCCCAAGAAGAGGTTACACCCTGCCAATGCCCTCTGTACCTATTCTTGGGGTCCAGGGGAGGCTATCAAACAAAAAAGGACCTACTAATAAATACAATATTGATTAATGAACCTCAAATAGTAGCATCAACAATTCAAAAATGCTTTAACAATTATGGAATTTAAAATGTAGCATATATACCTTGGTGAATGGGAATGGCACTAATGAATTCTGGAACCTCAGGTCAAAGGTTTTAAATGTCTGGAACGAAGGAGGCAAGGCAGACCTCCCTGGAACCTCATGATGTAGTGCAGTCCACTCTGAGACATACACACTGCCATGCCAGAGGTCACTGACAGGACTGGCTCTGGAAAATCATGATGCAGACCAGCTCTTTCAAGTACCTGAAAATGTAGTCAAACCATCCTTGGACACTCAAGATGTAGGTGTGTCCTCTCTGGAACTTCAGGATGCAGGCAACCTCAAGATGCAAGGCAGGCCTCTCTGTAGAGCCATGGTATTGGAGCATTCCTATGCCCCCAAGAAGAGGTTCCTCCCTCCCAATGCCCTCTGTACCTCTTTTTGGGGCAGGGGAGGCTCTCAAACATGAGAAACACGTAATTTTAATTATAACATTGACTACATTCAAATAGATGCATTGACAATTTTGTAGATTTAAACGTAGCAAGTTTACCTTGAAGGATGGAAATTGCACTAAAAGACTCTGGAAGCTTAGGGTACATGGCTGTACTATCTGGAACCTCAGCAGGCAAAGCAATACTCTCAGGATTCTCAAGGTGGTGAGCCTTCCTCTCATGAAAATCAGGGCACAGGGCAGTACTATCTGCAATCTAAGGGTAAAGAAAAGGCATCTCCCTAACCTCAGCATGCAGATTTGTCCTCTCTTGAAACTCAGAAAACAGGACAGTCTTCTCTTGAACCTCTGTGCACAGTTAAGTCCTCTCTGGATCTTCAGAGAGCTGGGCAGCACACCTTGCAATTTCAGGGCAAAGGTCAGTCCTCTCTGGAACTTTAGACTGTTCTGTCCTAAGTCTCTGAGAGGACTGCCATTTGAACGTCAAGATGCCGGGAAGTCTCTCACCTCAGGATGCACATTGGTACTCTCTGGAACCTTATGATGTAAGGCTTTCCTTTCTGAAAACTCAAGGCACAGGGCAGTCATCTTTGGAACCTCTGGACTGATCTGCCCGAGGTCTCTGAGAGTACTGCCTTTGGAACTTTATGAGTCAGGACAGCTCCCTCTGGAAAACAATAATGCAGTGAAATCCTCCATGGAATATCAGGATGCAGGGCTGCCATTTTTGTGACCTCAGGGTGCCAAGCAGTCCTCTCTGGAACCTCTGGACTGGTCTTTTGGAGGTCTCTGAGAGGACTGCCTCTGCAATTTCATGACTCTGGCCAGCATTCACTGGAACTTCATGATGAAATTAAATCCTACTTGGAATCTCAGGATGAAGAACTGTCAATTCTGTAACATCAGGGTGTCGGGCAGTCCTCTCTGGAACCTCTAGACTGGTCTGCCCCAGGTCTGTGAGAGGACTACCTCTGGAACTTCAGGATTCAGACCAGAGGGTAAATGTATGAATGTCCTATTTCTGCAAGTCGCCGGAAATCGGCGACTTTGTAGTGAAAATTTAAAGGAGCGATGGCTTGTAAAGGCAAACTTGCATTTACAACCCATCGCCCCTTTAAATTTCACTGCAAAGTCGCCGATTTTCGTCGACTTGCAGAAATCGGACATTTATACATTTACCCCCAGATTTCTCTGGAATCTCATGATGCGATCAACTTCTCCCTGGAATCTCAGGATGCAGGGCTGTCATTTCTGTAACCTCAGGGTGTTGGGTTGTCCTCTCTGGAACCTCAAGATGCAGGACAAGATTCTCTGGAGAGCCAAAGTAATGATCATGCACTTAACCCCAAGAAGAGGTTACACCCTGCCAATGCCCTCTGTACTTCTTCTTGGGGGCCAGGGGAGGCTATCAAACAAAAAAGGACCTACTACTAAATATAATATTGATTAATGATCCTCAGATAGTAGCATCAACGATTCAATAATGCTTTATCAATTATTGAATTTAAAACGTAGCATATATACCTTGGTGAATAGGAATGGCACTAATGAATTCTGGAACCTCAGGTCAAAGGTTTTTACTGTCTGGAACAAAGGAGGCAAGGCAGACCTCCCTGGAACCTCAGGATGTAGTGCAGTCCACTCTGAGACATAGACACTGCCATGCCAGAGGTCACTGACAGGACTGGCTCTGGAAAATCATGATGCAGACCAGCCCTTTCAAGAACCTGAAAATGTAGTCAAACCATCCTTGGACACTCAAGATGCAGGGCTGTTCTCTCTGGAACTTCAGGATACAGGCAACCTCAAGATGCAAGGCAGGCCTCTCTGTAGAGCCATGGTATGGAGCATTCCCATGCCCCCAAGAAGAGGTTCCTCCCTCCCAATGCCCTCTGTACCTCTTTTTGGGGGCATGGGAGGCTCTCAAACATGAGAAACGCATCATTTTAATTATAACATTGACCAACTACATTCAAATAGTTGCATTGACAATTTTGTAAATTTAAACGTAGCAAGTTTACCTTGAAGGAAGGAAATTGCACTAAAAGACTCTGGAACCTTAGGGTGCATGGCTGTACTATCTGGAACCTCAGGAGGCAAAGCAATACTCTCAGGTTTCTCAAGGTGCTGAGCCTTCCTCTCATGAAAATCAGGGCACAGGGTAGTACTATCTGCAATCTAAGGGTAAAGAAAAGGCCTCCTTCTAACCTCAGGATGCAGATTTGTCCTCTCTTGGATCTCAGAAAACAGGACAGTCTTCTCTTGAACCTCAGTGCGCAGTTAAGTCCTCTCTGGATCTTCAGAGAGCTGGGCAGCACACCTTGCAATTTCAGGGCAAAGGTCAGTCCTCTCTGGAACCTCAGACTGTTTTGTCCTAAGTCTCTGAGAGGACTGCCTTTTGACCGTCATGATGCCGGGAAGTCCTCTCTCTCACCTCAGGATGCATATTGGTACTCTCTGGAACCTCATGATGGAAGGCTTTCCTCTCTGAAAACTCAAGGCACAGGGCAGTCATCTCTGGAACCTCTGGACTGATCTGCCCGAGGTCTCTGAGAGTACTGCCTCTGGAACTTCATGAGTCAGGATAGCTCCCTCTGGAAAACATTGATGCAGTGAAATCCTCCATGGAATATCAGGATGCAGGGATGTCATTTCTGTAACCTCATGATGCCGAGCAGTACTCTCTGGTACCTCTGGACAGGTGTGCTGGAGGTCTCTGAGAAGACTGCCTCTGCAACTTCATGACTCTGGCCAGCATTCACTGGAACCTCATGATGAAATTAAATCCTCCTTGGAATCTCAGGATGATAACTGTCAATATTATAACATCAGGGTGCCGGGCAGTCCTCTGTGGAACCTCTGGACTGGTCTGCCCGAGGTCTGTGAGAGGACTACCTCTGGAACTTCATGACTCAGACCATGGGGTAAATGTATCAATATGCGGGTTCTTCAACACCCGCGTGTTCAGCCTCTTCCGTGATTAAATTTCAAGCGGCGCTGCATTGTAAACGGAAGTTAACCCTTTACAATGCAGCGCCGCTTAAAATTTAATAGCGGAAGATGCTGAACACGCGGGTGTTAAAGAACCCGCATATTGATACATTTACCCCCATATCTCTCTGGAATCTCAGGATGCGATCAAATTCTCCCTGGAATCTCAGGATGCAGGGCTGTTATTTCTGTGACCTCAGGGTGACAGGCAGTCATCTCTGGAACCTCTGGACTGATCTGCCCGAGGTCTCAGAGTACTGCCTCTGGAATTTCATAAATCAGGACAGCTCCCTCTGGAACCTTACGATGCAGTGAAATCCTCCATGGAATCTCAGGATGCAGGTCTGCCATTTCTGGGAACTCAGGGTGCCAGGCAGTCCTCTCTGGAACCTCTGGACTGGTCTTTCAGAGGTCTCTGAGAGGACTGCCTCTGCAACTTCATGACTCTGGCCAGCATTCACTGGATCCTCATGATGAAATTAAATCCTACTTGGAATCTCAGGATGAAGATCTGTCAATTCTGTAACATCAGGGTGTCGGGCAGTCCTCTCTGGAACCTCTGGACTGGTCTGCCAGAGGTCTGTGAGAGGACTACATCTGGAACTTTATGACTCAGACCAGATCTCTCTTGAAACTCATGATGCGATCAACTTCTCCCTGGAATCTCAGGATGCAAGGCTGTCATTTCTGTAACCTCAGGGTGTTGGGCAGTCCTCTCTGGAACCTCAAGAGGCAGGACAAGATTCTCTGGAGAGTCAATGTAATGATCATGCACTTAACCCCAAGAAGAGGTTACACCCTGCCAATGCCCTCTGTACCTATTCTTGGGGTCCAGGGGAGGCTATCAAGCAAAAAAGGACCTACTACTAAATACAATATTGATTAATGAACCTCAAATAGTAGCATCAATAATTCAAAAATGCTTTAACAATTATGGAACTTAAAACGTAGCATATATACCTTGGGGATGGGAATGGCACTAATGAATTCTGGAACCTCAGGTCTCAGGTTTTTAATGTCTGGAACAAAGGAGGCAAGGCAGACCTCCCTGGAACCTCAGGATGTAGTGCAGTCCACTCTGGGACATAGGCACTGCCATGCCAGAGGTCACTGAGAGGACTGTCTCTGGAAAGTCATGATGCAGACCAGCCCTTTCAAGAACCTGATAATGTAGTCAAACCATCCTTGGACACTCAAGATGCAGGTGTGTCCTCTCTGGAACTTCAGGATGCAGGCAACCTCAAGATGCAAGGCAGGCCTCTCTGTAGAGCCATGATATTGGAGCATTCCTATGCCCCCAAGAAGAGGTTCCTCCCTCCCAATGCCCTCTGTACCTCTTTTTTGGGGCAGGGGAGGCTCTCAAACATGAGAAACACGTAATTTGAATTATAACATTGACTACATTCAAATAGTTGCATTGACAGTTTTGTAGATTTAAACATAGCAAGTTTACCTTGAAGGATGGAAATTGCACTAAAAGACTCTGAAAGCTTAGGGTACATGGCTGTACTATCTGGAACCTCAGGAGGCAAAGCAATACTCTCAGGATTCTCAAGGTGGTGAGCCTTCCTCTCATGAAAATCAGGGCACAGGGCAGTACTATCTGCAATCTAAGGGTAAAGAAAAGGCATCTCCCTAACCTCAGCATGCAGATTTGTCCTCTCTTGGAACTCAGAAAACAGGACAGTCTTCTCTTGAACCTCAGTGCGCAGTTAAGTCCTCTCTGGATCTTCAGAGAGCTGGGCAGCACACCTTGCAATCTCAGGGCAAAGGTCAGTCCTCTCTGGAACTTCAGACTGTTCTGTCCTAAGTCTCTGAGAGGACTGTCTTTTGAACGTCAAGGTGCCGGGAAGTCTCTCACCTCAGGATGCACATTGGTACTCTCTGGAACCTTATGATGGAAGGCTTTCCTCTCAGAAAACTCAAGGCACAGGGCAGTCATCTCTGGAACCTCTGGACTGATCTGCCCGAGGTCTCTGAGAGTACTGCCTTTGGAACTTTATGAGTCAGGACAGCTCCCTCTGGATAACAATAATGCAGTGAAATCCTCCATGGAAAATCAGGATGCAGGGCTGCCATTTCTGTGACCTCAGGGTGCCAGGCAGTCCTCTCTGGAACCTCTGGACTGGTATTTTGGAGGTCTCTGAGAGGACTGCCTCTGCAATTTCATGACTCTGGCCAGCATTCACTGGAACCTCATGATGAAATTAAATCCTACTTGGAATCTCAGGATGAAGAACTGTCAATTCTGTAACATCAGGGTGTCGGGCAGTCCTATGTGGAACCTCTAGACTGGTCTGCCAGATGTCTGTGAGAGGACTACTTCTGGAACTTCATGACTCAGACCATGGGGTAAATGTATCAATATGCAGGTTCTTCAACACCCGCGTGTTCAGCCTCTTCCGCGATTAAATTTCAAGCGGCGCTGCATTGTAAAGGGAAGTTAACCCTTTACAATTCAGCGTCGCTTAAAATTTAATCGCGGAAGAGGCTGAACACGCGGGTGTTAAAGAACCCGCATATTGATACATTTACCCCCATATCTCTCTGGAATCTCAGGATGCGATCAAATTCTCCCTGGAATCTCAGGATGCAGGGCTGTCATTTCTGTGACCTCAGGGTGACAGGCAGTCATCTCTGGAACCTCTGGACTGATCTGCCCAAGGTCTCTGAGAGTACTGCCTCTGGAATTTCATGAGTCAGGACAGCTTCCTCTGGAACCTTACGATGCAGTGAAATCCTCCATGGAATCTCAGGATGCAGGTCTGCCATTTCTGTGACCTCAGGGTGCCAGGCAGTCATCTCTGGAACCTCTGGACTGATCTGCCCGAGGTCTCAGATACTGCCTCTGGAATTTCATAAATCAGGACAGCTCTCTCTGAAACCTTACGATGCCGTGAAATCCTCCATGGAATCTCAGGATGCAGGTCTGCCATTTCTGTGACCTCAGGGTGCCAGGCAGTCCTCTCTGGAACCTCTAGACTGGTCTGCCCGAGGTCTGTGAGAGGACTACCTCTGGAACTTCAGGACTCAGACCAGGGGGTAAATGTATGAATGTCCTATTTCAGCAAGTCGCCGGAAATCGGCGACTTTGTAGTGAAAATTTAAAAGGGCGATGGCTTGTAAAGGCAAACTTGCATTTACAACCCATTGCCCCTTTAAATTTCACTGCAAAGTCGCCGATTTTCGTCGACTTGCAGAAATCAGACATTTATACATTTACCCCCAGATCTCTCTGGAATCTCATGATGCGATCAACTTCTCCCTGGAATCTCAGGATGCAGGGCTGTCATTTCTGTAACCTCAGGGTGTTGGGTTGTCCTCTCTGGAACCTCAAGATACAGGACAAGATTCTCTGGAGAGCCAATGTAATGATTATGCACTTAACCCCAAGAAGAGGTTACACCCTGCCAATGCCCTCTGTACTTCTCCTTGGGGGCCAGGGGAGGCTATCAAACAAAAAAGGACCTACTACTAAATACAATATTGATTAATGATCCTCAGATAGTAGCATCAACGATTCAATAATGCTTTATCAATTATTGAATTTAAAACGTAGCATATATACCTTGGTGAATGGGAATGGCACTAACGAATTCTGGAACCTCAGGTCAAAGGTTTTTACTGTCTGGAACAAAGGAGGCAAGGCAGACCTCCCTGGAACCTCATGATGTAGTGCAGTCCACTCTGAGACATAGACACTGCCATGCCAGAGGTCACTGAGAGGACTGGCTCTGAAAAATCATGATGCAGACCAGCTCTTTCAAGAACCTGATAATGTAGTCAAACCATCCTTGGACACTCAAGATGCAGGGCTGTTCTCTCTGGAACTTCAGGATACAGGCAACCTCAAGATGCAAGGCAGGCCTCTCTGTAGAGTCATGGTATTGGAGCATTCCCATGCCCCCAAGAAGAGGTTCCTCCCTCCCAATGCCCTCTGTACCTCTTTTTGGGGGCATGGGAGGCTCTCAAACATGAGAAACGCATCCTTTTAATTATAACATTGACTAACTACATTCAAATAGTTGCATTGACAATTTTGTAAATTTAAACGTAGCAAGTTTACCTTGAAGGATGGAAATTGCACTAAAAGATTCTGGAACCTTAGGGTACATGGCTGTACTATCTGGAACCTCAGGAGGCAAAGCAATACTCTTAGGATTCTCAAGGTGGTGAGCCTTCCTCTCATGAAAATCAGGGCACAGGGCAGTACTATCTGCAATCTAAGGGTAAAGAAAAGGCCTTTCCCTAACCTCAGCATGCAGATTTGTCCTCTCTTGAATGTCAGAAAACAGTACTTTCTGGATCTTCAGAGAGCTGGGCAGCACACCTTGCAATCTCAGGGCAAAGGTCAGTCCTCTCTGGAACTTCAGACTATTCTGTCCTAAGTCTCTGAGAGGACTGCCTTTTGAACATCATGATGCCGGGAAGTCTCTCACCTCAGGATGCACATTGGTACTCTCTGAAACCTCATGATGGAAGGCTTTCCTCTCTGAAAACTCAAGGCACAGGGCAGTCATCTCTGGAACCTCTGGACTGATCTGCCCGAAGTCTCTGAGAGTACTATCTCTGGAACTTCATGAGTCAGGACAGCTCCCTCTGGAACCTTACGATGCAGTAAAATCCTCCATGGAATCTCAGGATGCAGGGATGTCATTTCTGTGACCTCAGGGTGCCAGGCAGTCCTCTCTGGAACCTCTGGACTGGTCTGCCCGAGGTCTCTGAGAAGACTGCCTCTGCAACTTCATGACTCTGGCCAGCATTCACTGGAACACAATGATGCAGTGAAATCCTGCATGGAATATCAGGATGCAGGGATGTCATTTCTGTAACCTCAGGGTGCCGAAGAGTACTCTCTGGTACCTCTGGACTGGTCTGCTCGAGGTCTCTGAGAGTACTGTCTCTGCAACTTCATGACTCTGGCCAGCATTTACTGGACCCTCATGATGAATTTAAATCCTACTTGGAATCTCAAGATGAAGAACTATAAATTTTGTAGTCTCAGGGTGTCGTGCAGTCCTCTCTGGAACCTCTGGACTGGTCTGCCCGAGGTCTGTGAGAGGATTACTTCTGGAACTTTATGACTCAGACCAGATCTCTCTGGAATCTCATGATGCAATCAACGTCTACCTGGAATCTCAGGATGCAAGGCTGTCATTTCTGTAACCTCAGGGTGTTGGGCAGTCCTCTCTGGAACCTCAAGAGGCAGGACAAGATTCTCTGGAGAGTCAATGTAATGATCATGCACTTAAGCCCAAGAAGAGGTTACACCCTGCCAATGCCCTCTGTACCTCTTTTTTGGGGCAGGAGAGGCTCTCAAACATGAGAAACACGTAATTTTAATTATAACATTGACTACATTCAAATAGATGCATTGACAATTTTGTAGATTTAAACGTAGCAAGTTTACCTTGAAGGATGGAAATTGCACTAAAAGACTCTGGAAGCTTAGGGTACATGGCTGTACTATCTGGAACCTCAGGAGGCAAAGCAATACTCTCAGGATTCTCAAGGTGGTGAGCCTTCCTCTCATGAAAATCAGGGCACAGGGCAGTAGTATCTGCAAGCTAAGGGTAAAGAAAAGGCATCTCCCTAACCTCAGCATGCAGATTTGTCCTCTCTTGAAACTCAGAAAACAGGACAGTCTTCTCTTGAACCTCAGTGTGCAGTTAAGTCCTCTCTGGATCTTCAGAGAGCTGGGCAGCACACCTTGCAATTTCAGGGCAAAGGTCAGTCCTCTCTGGAACTTTAGACTGTTCTGTCCTAAGTCTCTGAAAGGACTGCCATTTGAACGTCAAGATGCCGGGAAGTCTCTCACCTCAGGATGCACATTGGTACTCTCTGGAACCTTATGATGTAAGGCTTTCCTCTCTGAAAACTCAAGGCACAGGGCAGTCATCTTTGGAACCTCTGGACTGATCTGCCCGAGGTCTCTGAGAGTACTGCCTTTGGAACTTTATGAGTCAGGACAGCTCCCTCTGGAAAACAATAATGCAGTGAAATCCTCCATGGAATATCAGGATGCAGGGCTGCCATTTTTGTGACCTCAGGGTGCCAAGCAGTCCTCTCTGGAACCTCTGGACTGGTCTTTTGGAGGTCTCTGAGAGGACTGCCTCTGCAATTTCATGACTCTGGCCAGCATTCACTGGAACTTCATGATGAAATTAAATCCTACTTGGAATCTCAGGATGAAGAACTGTCAATTCTGTAACATCAGGGTGTCGGGCAGTCATCTCTGGAACCTCTAGACTGGTCTGCCCCAGGTCTGTGAGAGGACTACCTCTGGAACTTCAGGACTCAGACCAGAGGGTAAATGTATGAATGTCCTATTTCTGCAAGTCGCCGGAAATCGGCGACTTTGTAGTGAAAATTTAAAGGAGCGATGGCTTGTAAAGGCAAACTTGCATTTACAACCCATCGCCCCTTTAAATTTCACTGCAAAGTCGCCGAATTTCGTCGACTTGCAGAAATCGGACATTTATACATTTACCCCCAGATTTCTCTGGAATCTCATGAGGCGATCAACTTCTCCCTGGAATCTCAGGATGCAGGGCTGTCATTTCTGTAACCTCAGGGTGTTGGGTTGTCCTCTCTGGAACCTCAAGATGCAGGACAAGATTCTCTGGAGAGCCAAAGTAATGATCATGCACTTAACCCCAAGAAGAGGTTACACCCTGCCAATGCCCTCTGTACTTCTTCTTGGGGGCCAGGGGAGGCTATCAAACAAAAAAGGACCTACTACTAAATATAATATTGATTAATGATCCTCAGATAGTAGCATCAACGATTCAATAATGCTTTATCAATTATTGAATTTAAAACGTAGCATATATACCTTGGTGAATAGGAATGGCACTAATGAATTCTGGAACCTCAGGTCAAAGGTTTTTACTGTCTGGAACAAAGGAGGCAAGGCAGACCTCCCTGGAACCTCAGGATGTAGTGCAGTCCACTCTGAGACATAGACACTGCCATGCCAGAGGTCACTGACAGGACTGGCTCTGGAAAATCATGATGCAGACCAGCCCTTTCAAGAACCTGAAAATGTAGTCAAACCATCCTTGGACACTCAAGATGCAGGGCTGTTCTCTCTGGAACTTCAGGATACAGGCAACCTCAAGATGCAAGGCAGGCCTCTCTGTAGAGCCATGGTATGGAGCATTCCCATGCCCCCAAGAAGAGGTTCCTCCCTCCCAATGCCCTCTGTACCTCTTTTTGGGGGCATGGGAGGCTCTCAAACATGAGAAACGCATCATTTTAATTATAACATTGACCAACTACATTCAAATAGTTGCATTGACAATTTTGTAAATTTAAACGTAGCAAGTTTACCTTGAAGGAAGGAAATTGCACTAAAAGACTCTGGAACCTTAGGGTGCATGGCTGTACTATCTGGAACCTCAGGAGGCAAAGCAATACTCTCAGGTTTCTCAAGGTGCTGAGCCTTCCTCTCATGAAAATCAGGGCACAGGGTAGTACTCTCTGCAATCTAAGGGTAAAGAAAAGGCCTCCTTCTAACCTCAGGATGCAGATTTGTCCTCTCTTGGATCTCAGAAAACAGGACAGTCTTCTCTTGAACCTCAGTGCGCAGTTAAGTCCTCTCTGGATCTTCAGAGAGCTGGGCAGCACACCTTGCAATTTTAGGGCAAAGGTCAGTCCTCTCTGGAACCTCAGACTGTTTTGTCCTAAGTCTCTGAGAGGACTGCCTTTTGACCGTCATGATGCCGGTAAGTCCTCTCTCTCACCTCAGGATGCATATTGGTACTCTCTGGAACCTCATGATGGAAGGCTTTCCTCTCTGAAAACTCAAGGCACAGGGCAGTCATCTCTGGAACCTCTGGACTGATCTGCCCGAGGTCTCTGAGAGTACTGCCTCTGGAACTTCATGAGTCAGGATAGCTCCCTCTGGAAAACATTGATGCAGTGAAATCCTCCATGGAATATCAGGATGCAGGGATCTCATTTCTGTAACCTCATGATGCCGAGCAGTACTCTCTGGTACCTCTGGACAGGTGTGCTGGAGGTCTCTGAGAAGACTGCCTCTGCAACTTCATGACTCTGGCCAGCATTCACTGGAACCTCATGATGAAATTAAATCCTCCTTGGAATCTCAGGATGATAACTGTCAATATTATAACATCAGGGTGCCGGGCAGTCCTCTGTGGAACCTCTGGACTGGTCTGCCCGAGGTCTGTGAGATGACTACCTCTGGAACTTCATGACTCAGACCAAGGAGTTAAATGTATCAATATGCGGGTTCTTCAACACCCGCGTGTTCAGCCTCTTCCGCGATTAAATTTCAAGCGGCGCTGCATTGTAAACGGAAGTTAACCCTTTACAATGCAGCGCCGCTTAAAATTTAATCGCGGAAGATGCTGAACACGCGGGTGTTAAAGAACCCGCATATTGATACATTTACCCCCATATCTCTCTGGAATCTCAGGATGCGATCAAATTCTCCCTGGAATCTCAGGATGCAGGGCTGTTATTTCTGTGACCTCAGGGTGACAGGCAGTCATCTCTGGAACCTCTGGACTGATCTGCCCGAGGTCTCAGAGTACTGCCTCTGGAATTTCATAAATCAGGACAGCTCCCTCTGGAACCTTACGATGCAGTGAAATCCTCCATGGAATCTCAGGATGCAGGTCTGCCATTTCTGGGAACTCAGGGTGCCAGGCAGTCCTCTCTGGAACCTCTGGACTGGTCTTTCAGAGGTCTCTGAGAGGACTGCCTCTACAACTTCATGACTCTGGCCAGCATTCACTGGATCCTCATGATGAAATTAAATCCTACTTGGAATCGCAGGATGAAGAACTGTCAATTCTGTAACATCAGGGTGTCTGGCAGTCCTCTCTGGAACCTCTGGACTGGTCTGCCAGAGGTCTGTGAGAGGACTACATCTGGAACTTTATGACTCAGACCAGATCTCTCTTGAAACTCATGATGCGATCAACTTCTCCCTGGAATCTCAGGATGCAAGGCTGTCATTTCTGTAACCTCAGGGTGTTGGGCAGTCCTCTCTGGAACCTCAAGAGGCAGGACAAGATTCTCTGGAGAGTCAATGTAATGATCATGCACTTAACCCCAAGAAGAGGTTACACCCTGCCAATGCCCTCTGTACCTATTCTTGGGGTCCAGGGGAGGCTATCAAGCAAAAAAGGACCTACTACTAAATACAATATTGATTAATGAACCTCAAATAGTAGCATCAACAATTCAAAAATGCTTTAACAATTATGGAACTTAAAACGTAGCATATATACCTTGGTGAATGGGAATGGCACTAATGAATTCTGGAACCTCAGGTCTCAGGTTTTTAATGTCTGGAACAAAGGAGGCAAGGCAGACCTCCCTGGAACCTCAGGATGTAGTGCAGTCCACTCTGGGACATAGGCACTGCCATGCCAGAGGTCACTGAGAGGACTGTCTCTGGAAAGTCATGATGCAGACCAGCCCTTTCAAGAACCTGATAATGTAGTCAAACCATCCTTGGACACTCAAGATGCAGGTGTGTCCTCTCTGGAACTTCAGGATGCAGGCAACCTCAAGATGCAAGGCAGGCCTCTCTGTAGAGCCATGATATTGGAGCATTCCTATGCCCCCAAGAAGAGGTTCCTCCCTCCCAATGCCCTCTGTACCTCTTTTTTGGGGCAGGGGAGGCTCTCAAACATGAGAAACACGTAATTTGAATTATAACATTGACTACATTCAAATAGTTGCATTGACAGTTTTGTAGATTTAAACATAGC